>NC_056728.1:792153068-792355568 GCF_019279795.1 Protopterus annectens | reverse complement strand
AATGCATGCATATATTTCTCTGTGAAAACATATGTTTCTGTGTTTTTCTCTGTTAGCAAAAGTAAATTTCTACAGGTAAACCTATGACAGGCAGACTAGGTGGGAATTATACAAACACATATGTAGTGTACAACTGAGTTGCATCGAGGTATATAAGCTTACACAATAAAACAATTCACACATGTTTTGTGTACTAAAACTAGTTTACAGACAATGCCAGTGTGGCAGAAGACACCTTTGGATGTTTCCTACAACTAGACAAAATATCTGTAAAATAAGTTTTTTCTGCACTGTAAACCTTAATCCTACCTGTTACCTCTTTTGACTTGAAGTCCAGGTGTTATTTCTGTTTTGTCTTTGTGTTTGTCCTACACAGTGGCAAGTCTGTAGCAATAACTCAGATGTTTCTTAAATTTATAGTAAATAAGGCATGGAGTGGCTATTTAAACATTATTCCACACAGAGTACAGTAGTCCGGATAGCTGAATGGCCATCAGTAAGAAGCAAGCAGTCAGTTGTAGAGGAAACTATTCAACCTGCCACATTTTTGGCTGTTGGCCCTTATATTCATTCATTCAGTTGCAATTTTTCTATGATTGCCATGAATATATATATGAACATGTTAAATAAAACAGACATGCATCAGCTCTAACAGATCAAGCACACATATAAAGGACAACATCATGAAATGTGACTTCTCTTACAACGAAGAAATAGCTGTTTTCCTTACAATAGAGGAAACAGAAAATTCCATTACTGTGAATACCCAAACAAATGATTTATGCTATGGGCAAGTCCTCCTGCACAATATCCACCCCTGTAATTTCACACAACTATTTCCAAAATAAATGTAACACAGAAAAGAACAGCGAAACTCTATTATCCTAGGCAAAGATAAAACTACCTTGTCCTACTCAGAAAGGTGCCACTGACCCTCACAAAGAGCACAGTGAAGTTAAGCCTGCATTGAGTACGCAGTCCACAGATTTGCCTACCTTGACAGAAGGTGTGGTTATGCATTCCAGTCCACGTAGCACACCCATTAGTCTCTTTGTATTGGCATCAAATAGTTAAGACTCTTTTGGACTCCACCCTAATAGCTACATTGAGCAAGGGCAAATACTATTCAACCATGTTGCATTTGAACAACTCATGACCTCATAACCTCTCTCCCTCCTCCATAAATTGGTTTTCCAGTTATTTATCTAACAGATACCAAGCTGTAATATGGAAGAAGGCCACTTCCTCTTTCCTTAGTACCCCCACTGGAGTTCCCCAAGGATCTATTCTTGGTCCCCTCCTCTTTAATATATTCATCAATGATTTCCACAAATCTATTCCATTTGCTAATATCATCCAATACGCAGATGATTCTACCATTATCTGCTCTGCCACCTCTTCCTCTTCACTCCAAAAACTCACCCAGGAAGCTTTCTCAATTACTGAAGATTGGATGAAAACAAATCACTTAGCACTCAATGCCTCCAAAACAAAACTAATGGTATTTACCCCCTCCAAATCCACTTCCTTCGACATAAACTCTTTCTCTATTACCAGCCAAGACAACTCACCCTTGGAACTGGTATCTGAAGCTAAGCTACTAGGTGTTCAAATCGACAACCGGCTTAATTTCAACTCTCATCTACAACTTAATATTAAAAAAACTCATCAAAAACTAGGTATGCTTTACCGTCAGAATCAGTATCTTACTAGCTCCTCCAAAATCACTCTCGCCTCCTCCTTTCTTATCCCCTCTCTTCTCTATGGGGCTCCATTATTGACTAATCTTCAGATCTCACTAAAAACCAGCTTTCCTCCTGCTATAACAAAATTGCCAAATTTGCAAATAGCCACAGATCCTCCACCCACCACTGTTTCTCTCTCCAAAAACTAAATTGGCTCGAACTATCTAATCATCTCATCTATATACAGCTGACCTTAGCTCATAAGCTCATTCTCAACCCCTCTCTTTGTCCCTCCCTGTCTTCTGCCTTTAAAATGCACCTACCAAATAGAGTCTTAAGGTCCAACAATCAAAACCTACTGGTAATTCATAAACCATCTTATCCCCCAGGTAAACACTTACTATCCTGTAACCTTTCCTGTCTCTGGAACTCACTCCCACCATCCATTCGTACCACCTCTAACCACTACATGTTCAAAAAACATCTTCACACACATCTAAGTTCCCAATGGGATTGCTCTTGCTCCCACCCCTCATAAATACATGACATCCTTACCACCAATATGCTTACGGTACCAAACTTTTACCTAACAAAGCTTGTGTTCCCTCTGTATCCACCCTATAAGGTACTTTTATGTTCCTTCTGCAAAACTCCTCTGTTATGTATTTCACATTATTTCCAAGCTCATTTACTTCACATTAATCCTCATTGTTTGTATTGTTCTGAATGTTTTTGAATTTTGAGTTTAAATGTTTTATCTACCACTTTTGTATAAATATTAGCAATCTTGTGTATGAACCTAATTTTGTGTGTGCTGGAGCTTCTCTCCCCAGGACTTTTATCTACCATTTTGTATAAATATTTAGCAATCTTGTGTATGTACCTAATTTTGTCTGTACTGGAGCTTTTCTCCCCAGGACTCCATTGAAAACGGGTTCTTTTTGGCCCAATGGACTATCCTGGTAAATCAACTGCAAATAAATAATAAATAAATAAATAAATGACCAACAGTTTCCTTTTCTGTTTTGTACATTTGCAAAATGAACAGCTTTAGATTATCTTCCTCATGTTTGTACAATGTGGCTTTAATGAAACCCACCAAGTATGCGCATTCATTTTTGAGTGCCATGTGTACCACGTAAGCAAGACAATAAGAAACAGTGTCTTGCATTTCATCATTTCAGGTATTCAGTGCCTTCAGTGATATACTATCCAAGCCCTGGGCCTATACAAGCAGTTTCTGAGTTTGCATAATCACTGATCACAGAGTATAATGAATATTCTTAAACCAAGAATCCAGTGATTTCTTAAAACCCTTTAAGCTATTATCACTCCTTATATATATCTGGAATGAATTCCACAACCTCCAAACTCTATGGTGAAAAAAAAAGAGTTTTTAAATGAGGTGTTAACTGAGAAAGCTCAGCAATAAAACTATTGTTCCAAGTAGGAATTTTGCAATTAGCGAAGTAAATGCCAAGGGTATCAGGTATTTCTGAACAATAACTAGAATCCCTATAAATAGCATGTAACTTATAGAATACAATGAATGATGTCCAAATCTTCTCATATATAACATTGGCTTGAGGCCAGATATCGGCTTAGTACATGTACTCTGAATATACTCAAGCATCTTTCAGTGAGTGACCTTGAATGCACAAAATAAGCCACAGTACTCAATAATAGCTTGAACATTCAGGCTCCATATTGAAATGTTGGAAGTTGAAATGCCAAGTGCTGACAAGCGAAGAAAAAGGTCCTAAAATATAAGTGAAGAGTGAATTTCAAAAATCACTCTTCTCCTTAAAACCTCTTTTTGCAAGTTAAACAAGCCCCCCTCCCCCACACTGTCCTATATCAACTCCAAGACTACCATGCCTCAGAGAAAAGGGAATATCTGGGAAATGGCATCTTGGATGTATACTAAGTCTGTTCTTTTGGACATTCAGTGTCCGTGTTTCAGGACATATTCTAGCAGGTCCAGATATTTCCAGTGGGTACCAAACATTCATTAAAAATAGCACAACCAAAGCTTTTTTGTCACTACTAGAAATGTATCCCATAATATTTGTAATCTTCCATAGCACCTCCTAATTGTTCCTTTAGTGTTTGTATCAACTTCATAGTTGGTTCAAGCAGTATGACAAGGTCCCTAATCTGGGTAGCAGGTTGTAAACTGTGATTGTCCAGGGAACATGGGCAAACACAATTATAATGCCAAAAGTGCACCATTATGTACTTGTTAATGTTAAATGTCATGCTGTTCAAAATCTTCCAATAAGACAATCTGTGCAGATAACCATGGAGTAAAAAATGATAATTGGCAATTGTTATAGTATATTCAGCTTTAATATCATCAGTAATTTTGTTGAGCCACACACTTTCTGAAACACGGAAATCAGACTTTAAAAGACCAAAAGTGGGGGACCCAAAACTGAGCTGAGAAGCATGCCCCTCACAATGTGCTTGTATTTCAAGCAGCAGCCTCTAATTCTATAAATGCATTTCCTATTCAACAGCCAGTTAGCCACCCACATCACTACGTATAGGCCATTTTCAGCTTAACCTCAAATATTTGCCTATGTGAATGTATAGTTCACACAACTTTATATCAACTGATGCCTCAGAAACATTGAAATCTAAATGGTCTTAAAGCACACACTTGAAGGGGTTACATCAGCAGTGTGTTGAAATGGTTATACCTGCCCTAAAATGTAGTCTGAGGGTTCAAAAACCTTTGGCCATACTTCATACAACTGTGAGTCTGTCACATCACCATCTGTTGGGTAAGCCTATTCTGCCTGTCATTATTATCTTGCCTGCATATTACCAGATTCAAGCCCCCTGCCTATCTAGGTCCACACAATATAGATGTTTATTAACTGCTGATGCCACAGAAGGACTCGTGACTAGAGGTGTCAGGAAGCATACATTTGAAGGAATGACTTCTGTGTCATGTCTGAAGCTAGAGTGATCCAAATCATGTATCCATGTGTTAGCCCAGATTGATTTATCCATAAGACATCTAGTGATGAAGCCACTGCTATCTAATATCAGTTATCTGCTAGACAACCAAAGTACCTTGGCTATGCTGGATTTGATCCCCCTGATAATCTAGGTTTGCCATCTAGAGAATAGTGTATTAACTGCTTCTGCCATAGGGACTTGAGAGTGCAAGTATCACAAAGCACACACTTCAAGGTTAGACTTAATCATCATTTAATGTTGATGTATCCCCTAAAATATAGCTTGAGGATCAAAATCAATGGAAGTGTTCAAACAAGCATGAGTCAGCTATATAACCATCTCTGGAGTAAGCAAGTCCTGTCTATCAGTATTGTTTTGCACACATGCATTACTTACCTGATTTGAACCTCTGGCTATTGAGGTGCACACAATATGTAATGGTGAAATAGACACTTACATCACAACAGATGCCTTGTTACAAGAGTGAGGCAACACACATTTGAAATGATGCCATCATCATCATAGTGTTGCAAGGCAGTTTGGCCTAAAATGGATTAAAATTGTTGGAGGAGCCTTCCACCCATGTGAACATTTATCCTAAGTGGAAGTGTACACAGCAGACATGTTGTATAATCCAGTCCTACCTATCTATATAATCCAGCTATAGTTTTCACTGTGTGATACATAAAATCTCCTGTAATGGGTGCCATGGGGTATATGCAATGCAGATGACTCTGTAAGGGCATCAAATGTTTCAACTATATGGCTTCTTAAAATGTATGACTTTTTTTTTACTTTCTAAGTCTTTATGGTTACATTCAGGCCAATAAAGCCAAACTCCCACTAACTGGACATGCATATTTTGGCTCCATTTATTGACCTCATCAATACAGAAAAAGTGGATCATTTTGCTATACATTAGAAACACATGTTATTTAAACCTAGTTGATGCCCATAAAAATGAAGGTACCTACAAAATATACCAACTACTATCCAAACCAAAGGGTAGAAAGGGCACACAAACAAACCATTCTGTAAAGAAATGCTTGATTCATATGTTCATAGGTGATTACCAGTCATATGAACCCGGGGGGGGGGGGGGGGGGCTTTTTATACCTATCCATGCTTTCCACATATACAGATGAATGGTTGCCCTTAAATTTGCCTGTGAAGTTACCGAACCAATGCTCCTTGCAAAAGGTGGTAGAGACAGACAGTGCATGTTGGCAAGGCATGTACAGCCTCTGGTTAGACTTGTCTTGCATATCATATGATAGCCTAAGCTACAAAAGAATATAGCATGGCCTTGTCCAAGAGGCTGCAGTACTTAGAAGAAAGATGGTGTGATAGTATATATCGATGTGTAGACAACATAATGGCAAACAAGAGTGGATGAAACATCAGCAATTATAGAGTGCTTGCATCTCAGATTAAGAGGTCAGGTGGACAAGCTGCCTTGTCTTGGAGATTCCCTTAGCTTTGATGTTGCAATATGTCTGCTCCCAAGTTGACCTGATGTGCCAAGATTGTTGTAAATTACCATTTTTACAGGAAACTCTTGAAACAGCTCTTTTAACTTCAACTACTCAGTACCAATTGATACTAACTTTACAACAGCTTGCCTGTTAAACTGTCAGATATATGCTGACACAGCTCAGTGCTGTACTGCTTCCACCTACAAGAAGATGGGTTTATTTAAAAAAAGATAACAAGGATCATCGATCCATTAGGTCTCATACCTCCTGTTTTTAAAGGACAGAAAAGTCTTGGTATTATCATTCAAGAATACTGAATTCTCCACTACTAATCTACTGCAAAATCTAAACACAACACAGTGTTTCACACTTACATCCACACTTAGGAGGGCCACAGCTACTAATGTTCTTGTGTCTAGAAATGAATACTCTTTGTTTATCATTGCTTCTCTCTCTGGCCATAATGTAGTAATTTAACAGACTACAGAAGACATAATCCTCCAATTTAGAAACCTCACATCTACTACTGGGCATCATAGCATCTGTGTCCAAAGAGCTAAATACTTAAAAGTCTCTGTGAGAATAAGTTTTCTTTTTACCACACTAAAATCTAAGTTGCTTAAAGATAAATTTTGTTCCCACTCTGGCTAATAAATCACAAATCCAGCATTTTCTTCTACATTCTTGGAAACAACAAGGCCATTAAATTAATTAGACTTCCAATTTTTCTAGTCATTTGTGAGAAATCCTTCTACAATAATGGTCCTGCTGTGTGGAACAAACTACAGAATGAACTAAGCTCTGTGACTAAACTAATAATATTCAGAAGAAAGATGATAAAATTCCCTTTGCAAGAATACAAAATGTAGTTGTTTCATATATGCTGGCTATACTAGCATTCAGGTAGGAGAAACTGACTTTTTGCAACCATAAGACAGCAGTGTCTAATTGTATGCATGTTCTTGATCTTTAAATATGCAAGTATTGTTTCTCAACTCATTTGCTTAATACCAACTATGTAAATTTATATGCCGAGTCAATGTGCCTCTCTAATCATTAGCTTTTGTAAGTTGCTTTGTGCGATCTTTAACAGTTTTCTATGTGATAAGTCATTATATGCTTTTTCATAGTTATCATTATTTTTGCCAAATGTGTCAGGTAGTGTCCAAAGAGTGTCCTGTACCAGCCCACAAACCCAGTCACCAAAGTAATAAATAAAAAAATCAGGCACTAGTGTGTGTGTGTGTGTGTGTGTGTGTGTGTGTGTGTGTGTGTGTGTGTGTGTGTTCGTTTGGTGGGGGAAACTAAGATTGATCTAGTGATCATAAGACTGAAGGTCAAAATATTGAGGAAAAAATAAATAAAACACAAAATATGCCCTTTTCTACATTATTATGTGACCTTGCAGTTAGTATACATAAATTACTGGGGTATGAGAAGTCCAACCCCACCCCCACCTTGGGGTCCAGGGTGATTTGCCCACTGTGAAAATATTGGTTTAGCATATACCCAGTTTCTACTGATATTCTATGTAAAGACTTTTTTTGTTAATATTGTGTCAATATTTTGATTGTTAATATTGTGATCATTAAATAGATAGATATAGATCTAATATACAGATAAGTAAATTTGCAATGGCAAACATGGTAAAACCTACAGCATAGAGAAGTAGTTGAATTTAACTGTATTTACCCAGATATAAGTAAGCCAACTGGCCCAAAGATGATATCATATAAATTTCATGGCAGCGACTGATATACAGCAATACTGTAGTTATGAGCATTGTTTAAGTAAACTCTTTTCAACCACACATAGCAACTATTCATGACAAAGAACAAATTGTGCTGAACATTCCCAAATGCTCTTCTTCCATATAGTCACCTAAGGTGTGTTATCAGACAGGATCATTGGACAGCACGTAGTGTATGCTTAGAACAGATAAGGACAGGATTTGCAAAGTTTATCGGTTATGGCACTTCTGAGAAGCACATGCAGTGACCAGAAGGAACCAAATGGTTGCATAAGGCAAAGACTAATAATGCTCAAAAAGCCATATAAACTGTTGATGCAGTCTGAGGAGAATATAGTGATATCATGCATATGCTATGAGCTGGAAAAAGTTTATTCTTCGCAGCATTAGCTTTTGTTCTAAATTACTTTGAACAACACATTAATAGGTGCTTAAAATAGTACAGTGATACTTATACTGGGTTATTCAGAAATACAGAAATGTGTTTTTGCATGCTGAAAATGTATTTTTCTGTTCAGAGACAATAAAGGATGCACTATGCTACAAGTATAATTAAGCCATGGGTATAGCTCTGATCTGTTTTCACAGACATAGGTGATGAATTTTCTCTTAAGAGCCTTATTCTATCTGCTAAGAATCCCCTCCCCCAGAATAAGTTCACTTCTGTGATTTTAACTGTGCTTGTCTGTGTGTCTGTATGTATATGTGTGTAATAAATATCTATCAGTATATCTCTCTCTCTGTATATATATATATATATATATATATATATATATATATATATATATATATATATATATATATATATATATATATGTATATATATATATATATATATATATATATATATATATATATATATATATCTGTATATATATAGACATACACACACACACACACACACACACACACACACACACACACAAGCTATTGATATATCTGACTGACTGCTCATTTTATCAATGGATTGTGAAGCTGCCACTTCTCAGAATAACATCATATGCACTACACTCATCTTATATTTTGTTGCTACAGCACAGTGCTATAATGTACTAAGGGTACAGTTCTTGTAATTTACAAAAAGCACCAAACCAGGCATGTCCAAAGGTCAACTTCTGGTGATTTCTCCTGTCCACCTGGTGAATCTGGGCATACTGGGGCTATGCAGCAATTGCCTCATGTACACAGACAACCCTCTCTTTCTACAACCCAACACAACCTGCAAGAGATGCACTTACATATACAAACTGGAAGCAAGGCTCTCTCCAACCAAGACTGTGCTAGACAACCAAGAGTAGAAGGTTAACACCTGCACAACACCTCAAGAAACACATAGCCTCTCAAAACCCTCACCATCAACACCCACACATAGAAACACTAAACCCACATATGCAGAGGCCCCTAATATTAAACTGCCCAGGAAACAAGGACCTCCGAAGCAGAAACTCAAACAAACACCAATCACAACCAAAGTTTTACATAGCTCACAACACCAATGTGCCACGCAACAACAGCCCCTAAGGCAAGACAATGTTCCCAAAACTTTAGTCACAGGTGTCTCCATAGTCAGGCACACTGATGTCCCACTCACCAGGCTAAACAACGAGAGAATTACGGTCAGCTGCCTGTCGGGTACCAGGAACTGCCACATAATGCATGCACTCAAGTCACTCCACAACAAGTATAAATATGACTCTGTCATTGTCCATGTTGGAATGAATAACTTGAGATGTACCTCCCTAGACTACATGAAAAGAGACATGGAGGAGACCTCGGATCATGTAGTCTAGGCAGGTATGACCCTAGCCCTGAGAAGCATCCTGCCTTCGCCCAGAATGATACCACAATATAACGACAAAATGATTGACTTCTACAATTGGCTAAGCTTCTGGTGTCATTCAAAGGGGATCCAGTACCATTCTGCCTGGGACAACATGATCAACAGACTATGGTGCTTTGCCAAGGATGGTCTGCACCTGTTGCCCATGGGATTCAGGTTAGTGGCTAAGGCTCTTACCACCCCTATAGTGCCTTTTTTAAGCAAGGCTCACAGGATGAAACCACCACCATAACTGATACAAGCTTGCAAAAACTGAAGGTTATGTTATTCAGTGCTAGAAGTCTTAACCTCAAAATGCACTCTCTCAAGGTACTCCTGAAAATGGAGAACATCAATATCTGTGCAGTAACTGAGACCTGGTTCAAGGCTCCAGAGAGCACCCCTGCAATACCAGGCTACACGTCTTACCACACTTTTCGGCCACTAAACCAGGATCAAAACACTAAAGGTGGAGGAGTGTCCATATTCACCAAGGATATCCACACCTCCAGGCTAGTTGCCCAACACAATGCATTTGAAATTCTCCAGGTGCAGCTAACACTAGGCAAGACTGCAATTCAAATTGTAGCTTCTACAGATCCCCCAACATGCCCCAAGATTCTCACTACACCTTACTATACATAATGGAAAATATTAAGATTCGACCAAACACTCTATTACTGGGTGATTTCAATTACCCTGCCATTAACTGGGAAAACTACTTGTGTACCAATACCTTTGCCCAATGTTTCATGAAATTCATTAACTCCAACACCTTGGATCAACTCATCCATTGTCCCACCATGGGCGCAAATATCCTAGACCTGGTCATTACTAACATGGGAAATCATTGCTCCACACCAGTGATCACCCCCTCATTGGATAGGTCTGACCATAAGCTAATCACCTTCGACATCTATATCCCAACCCCCACCCCCTAGTAAGGAAACCTCCGTAAAAAACTACTCTAAGGCCAACTTTATGTTACTCAAGTCAGAAGTGACAAATTCAGGGCACCCATGCAGCTGGGAACTGAAAGTTTGAATGCTGAATCCTACACTAAAGCACTGTACGAGCACATACACTCATGCATGAATCATGCCATCCTAAATAGAACCAAGATGCTCTACTCCAAAAAAGGAAGCCAATCTGGTGGTCCCCTGCCATAAACAAACTATACAACAGAAGGAAGAAACTCTTGCAGAAAAAAGGAAAATCCCAGGCTGCAAAAAAATAGATCCGTCATAAAATCCTCCAAAGCTAGTTACGAAAAAAAAATCGCCAAAGTTTCCAAAAACAACCACAAGGCATTCTATAGCTATATCAGGAATCCAAATGGCAATACTCAAATCTGCTCTGAGCTACAACAGAATGGCATTAAATATATTGATCCCAAGGACACTGCCAATATCCTGGCAGATCGATTCTGTGCCAACCTTACCCCCTTCTCACCCCATAAAGGGCCCATCTCAATACCAAAAGATTGCCAAATTCTGGTAATCATGGCCATGCAGGTAAAATCCACACTTTCCAAAGCTAAGAATACAGCTTCCATGGGACCAGATGACATCCCAGGCTGTGTATTACATGAACTACAGGATGAGCTGGCACCTCATCTAAGTGTCATGTTTAACCAAAGCCTCACCTTAGGCTTGTACCCACTGAGTGTCGCATAGCTACAGTCATCCCACTCCTCAAGGGGGGATCCACATTGGATCCTGGGAATTACTGCCCCATCAGTCTGACGAGTCTGATCTACAAGGCTATGTAACATATTATCATGAAACTTATAAACAAAGACATTGCCAACCTTCAAACACTGGACCCCATCCAGTTTGGGTTCATGAAGGGCCAATCGTGTCTCCTGAATCTGATTGACTTCTTTGAATCAGTCTCTAGAGCTGTAGACAAGGGTAAAGTGGTCCATACAGCCTATTTGGACCTCGCAAAGGCCTTCAATACCATTCCCCACTCTAGAATCATAGATAAACTTACTAAGCTGGGCATTAGAGCAGTGCAGTGGTGCAGCAGTTAACGCAGTCACCTCACAGCAAGAGGTGCTCCAGTTCGATTCTTGGCTGGGGTGCCTTGTGTTGGGAGTCCGTATGTCCTCCCTGCATTTGTGTGGTTTTCCTCTAGGTACTCTGGTTTCCTCCCACATTCCAAAGACATGCGTCTGGAGCATTTCTCCCTGGGCATCTGCTGAAAGTAGACTCTGTCCTAGTCAGACTTTCCCAGTCAACAATGTTAAATAAATACATAAATCTATCTAGCTTGCTAGCTAGCTATCTCCCCAATTATCTACAGGATGTACTAAAGCAGTCAATGTTTTTATATTGCTGAATCATTGTATGCTCTGTCTGCTTTATTCAAGGCAACAAAAGTTCAATATTTTTTGGCAGTTGCAGAAAATATCTTGTGCTGCTTGTGTGAGATTGCAGTAGAGATGAGATTGGAAAAATTATCTCTCACATTTTGGGATCTCTGAGATGGTGTGTGTATATGTATATGTATATGTATATGTATATATATATATATATATATATATATATATATATATATATATGTGTGTGTGTGTATGTGTGCAGGATTTGCACCCTGTAAAAACATTGTTTCAAGGTCTGTGTGTGTTTTTTGGAGTCTATGTTTGAAATCATGCACCCAGTGCATGACAAAAAAATAATAAAAAAAAAACAGCTACACCAAAATACTGCACCAGGAAGACGTCATAAGCTGCATCAAAAGTAAATCTTTAGTATTATTGTCCAGTTTTACCATTTACAACACAGCTTTATCAGTAAAGTTTGCTGAAACAAAGGTGTTATTGAAATGGAAATACTATCACAGGCCACATATAATTATGATATAAAAACATAATACCATAAACTACACCTCATTAAAAAAAGAAGAAAACTGGCATAATCACTCATCAAATACATCCCTAATGACAAATAAATTATAATGCATCACGTAAACAGAGATAGAAGAGTCTTCCAAACAGATAATCCATCTTTGCTCTTTCTTTCTTTCTTTAATAGTAAATCTTGAATATATGATTGTAATGAATCTGAATCTAGGATCACCTTATCACAACCAATAAATGTATAATAGGCAGTGTCATGCTTTAAATATGTTTATAAAGGACCCTATATTTCTTCTTACACCTAATATTTCTAAAATTATTTAAAATATGCCCTATAACTGTGCATAAAGACTGTATAATGCAGAAACCACCACATGTGCACTATGCTAAGTAAACAATGTATCTCATAACACAAGTAATTGCACTTGTAATCTTAAAGGTGTTTCAAGAACTTTTACTGTCAATAACAGGTAGTATTAAGGATACAAAAAGAAAAACTACATTTTACAGACTGAAAAGAACCCATCATAATCTTAGATTCCTTGGGTGTGATAGATTCTTACTCATAGTTTTGAATAAAATTAAAATATAGGCAAATATTTTGATTTCTTCTAAATCTATAAGGGTATTTAGTATTCAAAATTGTTGCCAATACAAGGTGAGTTGACAGAATATACAAATGATTATCAATAATCCCTTGTAGTTTATTGATTTTATATCCATAAGTCAATAAGAATCTGATATCTTTGATTACTCTATTAGATGTCTCCCTATATCCCAAAGCCTCCCGAAATCTCCTGAGTAGCTGTAGCTAAATGTCCCATATCATATCCTTGTGTTTAAAATTATGCATTAAATCTCAATAGGTAGACAAATATGCACCTTTGGTGTCACATATATGTCTCTCTCTCAGATATTGTGCTTTAGGAACATTTTAATCATCAAAACTCTTTGCTTTGGATTTCAGTTTGAAGAGAATAGTCTTCCATCTTTGAAATCTTCATATCAGCAAATGAAATATTATAAAAATCAGTGTGTAAGGAATAATTAGTCTGAACTCAATATTATTAAAAAAATTAATAAATCATTAATCTTAGCAGCATCCCCTTGACAAATCATCAATACATCTGCCAAATAATATCTGCACATATTAATCTTAGGCACAAATTGATTTTTTGTATTCATTATAGATGCATTTATACTTTAAAAAACATGAAAATATTTGAATAACAAATTTGTAGCCATTGCTGTCACTTTAACATCTTCTATTAAGTATAATCTCACAAAGCTGAACAAGAGAGTAGTTAAATTTAGAAGAGTAAATATTGACTTGCTCCAACCAAAATCTAAGAGCAGCCAAATCACCTGCATATGGAATATTTGCATAAAGGGAGTTGACATCAAGTATACATAAGAGCCAGGATTGCTCAACTTCCATCTCCAGAAGCAGACAAAGGAACTTGGTAGTACTCTTCAGTCAAAAACTAACAAGAGGAAGAAAGGATTTCAAACTCTTCTCCAAATAACATGACAGAGGTTTCACTAGGAAGCTTACCTCCAACTCAAATGTTCTACACCGGCGCTTGGTCAAATCCTTGTGTATCATAGGTAATACATTCAATATCTGGGTGCAAGAACCCATACTGTAAGTTTGTTAAATAATACTTTAGAAAAGATATCAGAGTCAGCCCACTAACTCATAAACTCATCAATTTCTTTTATAAATTCTGGAGTAGGTTCCAGTAACATTTTTACAGTAAAACCCTACATAAGCCATGTCTTTATTTCCAAATAATAGTCTTCAAAGTTCCACTCTGCTGCTGCTCCTACTTTATCAGCTGTCCTAATGGGAATTGACCTATCCTGTTGTAACTCTTTAAGAGCTATTCTCTGAGCAGAGATCAAGTTCCTAAAGGTGGAACAAAAGACATCACAACCACCAAAGTGAATAGCCTACCAATGTTTTGAAATTATTAACTATACAATTAAAATGTAGATTGAATTTTGGTTCCTAAAAATTTGAATAGAACTGTAGCAATGTCAGGTAAAGTTTCGATGCAATGCTTCCCATGAAACCAAAGTTTGAGGTTCAGTAGCCTACAGAATCCCCCTAGATCATTCACAAAAATCTCATTATTCACTGTAGCACTAAGGATGAAATATAAACATTTATTAAGCACATTGCATTGCTCATCAGTTAAAACGTTACTAGGGACAGTGATCAAATAATTAATGTCTGACAAATCATTTATTTGATGACATTCAGGGCATGAATAAATGCCCCCCCCCTTGATTGTATATTGTTTGTAGAGGTCAGCTCCCATCAGTAGATACAGTTAATGAATTAGATTGTTGATCAACTGGTAATTGGTCCCCATGGTCTGAGCCAGAATCCAGAGCTGTGTCAGTAATGGAGCCATACCATTTGGTAAGATTATTTGATAAGGGGGAACAGTTATTAGAGTGTAGGACAGAGTGCAGAAAGTGTGAAACCTCTTGGTAAATCAAATCTAACATTCCTCTTATATTTCCTAGAATATACATTACTCTTCTTATAGTCATTTGAGTCCCTTAAATATTCATTGCACTTCCTAGACTTTAAGTCATTCTCATATCTACTAAAGTTGGACTGAAATCTCTTAAGTCAATCATTATACTCGTGGTCATTATTCTGACCCAAAATATACATACAGCAATCATTAGCCATTTTTGGCACTGCATAAACTGCCTTTCCTTAAATTACAAAATTATTTGAGCAAAATACATCAATGCCTTATGTTGCATAGCATGCTGTTGTTAAGGATTAAAATATCAGCCTCACCATTATTGCATTGCAACATGACCCATGAACATATCAGAAACATGCCCACCTGTAAACAGGCATTTAAAAAAAATGTTATGTTATATTGAGTTGAACATAGTTTTTTTTTTTTCAATAATCCAGGGAATTTGCCGAATGTTTCACATATTATTTTAAAACAACCAGCAGTTATCAATGATCTCATTTCAGTTCTACCATAAATTGATACCAACAAATGGGAGAAACAGTTCAAATAATCTTTGCATGACAAGAAATCTGTCATATACAGTGAGAAAGACACACACATATATGCACACAGTTTAGTGCAGCCATTCCGCAGGTAACAGATCTAGAAAGTATATGCAGTTTCACACAGACAATGAGAGGCAGTCAGGAATGAACGCTGGATCCTAGAACTGTGAGACAAGTATCTGAGCAACCATAATGTTTTCTCTTCAATGTATCTATCTATAAATAGAGCATAGTGAGTGATGTGTCTTTAAGAAGGATATCAAGCAATGAATGTGCATGTATAAATAGCAGGTTCGTGTTTACCTAGTGGAATTTTGAAAGTGCAGCTAGAGAGTAAGCATGTGAGAATGAATGCAGTTAGGTTGTATATAGGTTACTTATGTTAAAGTTAATAGCTATAACAGTGATGTGTTTGTACTTAATAAAACTGCTTGAACAGAACCCACACATACTTGTCTATTAAATTGTGAAAAGACAAGCAACATGGTGTTAGAACCCGGATTCCAGAGATTGACATATGAAGCCACGAGGTGCAGACATAACAGTGAAGGTAAACTAAGAGAAACGAGCATGAAAAAGAGGCAAAAAAGAAGCAAAGGTAATGAAAACTTTCACAGTTTATTTTATAAAAAAAGGTAAAGTGGAGCATTACAAGGGCACAAACCATATTATTAAACAAGCAAGAGGCACAAAAGGTATATTAATTAAGCAAAATATTTAAGATTAAGATATTTGACAAAATTAGTATGTTTAAAGTGAAATGAATGTATTTAAAGCAAAACATGCATGTTTAGAGTAAAATGAGCACAAGAAAAGTACAATGGGCATGAAAAGAGGTTAAATGAGTAAAATGAATATAACAAGGGTAAAACAGGCACATTAAGCATAAATAAAGCAAGGTGACTGCATGTTTTTTTGCAAAATGCTACTTTTTGGCATAACTATGACTTTGTGCAGTATCAAGGGCATAACCAGAATTATTTGGAGTATTTTAGAGTACGTAATAGTGCTTACAGTGTGTGCTTATTGTTGTGCATGTACTCCGAAGAGTTTCTGTGTGCAAAGTGCAACTATTTCGTAAAGTACAGTCATTTCGAAAAGTCTCTTTTCTGGGTGTGTCTATTCACAAAGTGCCACCATTACAAAGCCTTTTTGCACTATAAAGAATTATCTAACAAAGTACGGCCAATTTGGGCAAGTTTCAGTGTGCCGTGTACTGTTTATTCTCAAAGTGCAGTTATCTCAAAATGTTTCTAACATCGAGCTTCTTCTGCCCATTTCATTCACACAGTTTAGTTATTTGATGTTTCTTAAAATGATGATGTATGACTTTTGCTGTACCACAATTTTGAGAGTGTTAAAGTGCCTGAGAAACCTATTTCACAAAATTATGTAAAAAACTTTCTTACACTGTGAAGGACAACAACGAAGGAAAAGAAAAGGCAAACACTACTAAAAAACTCCTGTTGTCCACCATGGCAGTAAAACTTGATAATAAAATCAAAACTTTAATAAAAAAGAGAATATGACATAAAACAAGCAGTCCTCAGTCTTCCGATAAGCGCTTTCGGCAAATATGCCTTCCTCAGATCGTAAAAAAGGACTGTTCAGCTTTTGTATTTATAAGGCATCACAGCCATTCATCTGTGACACGCCCTTGTTGCAAACCAAAAGGAGGCCAGCTACTAGTTTTCTCATATACAATCTTATAGTAAGAAGAAGTACTGCTCCTTTAATTATAATGAAGGAAATTATACCTCTTTGCTAGCTGGCCTCCTTTTGGTTTGCAACAAGGGTTTGTCACAGATGAATGGCTGTGATGCCTTATAAATACAATAGCTGAACAGTCCTTTTTTACGATCTGAGGAAGGCATATTTGCCGAAAGCGCTTATCAGAAGACTGAGGGCTGCTTGTTTTATGTCATATTCTCTTTTTTATTAAAGTTTTGATTTTATTATCAAGTTTTACTGCTGTGGTGGACAACAGGAGTTTTTTTAGTAGTATTTCACAAAATTCAGTTATTTAGAGGCTTGTTGTGCCATTGGGCAACGTTACGAATACTGGCATAAATTTCTGGCATGTGTATGTGTGTATTTGTGCATATTTGCAAAACCCTTCACTGGTATGTGTTAATATGGCAGATGGATTTTGAAAGCCCTCACCACTTGTATTTGATCAGAATATTGCAAATAATTGGAGAATATTTGAGCAAGAGTACGATACTTTTATACGAGCAGCTTATTCTGACAAAGATGCATTCACCAGGACATTCATTTTCTTAAACCTAGCTGGGTCAGAAGCCATTGAAAGAGAGCATTCATTTGTGTATGCACGAGCAGTATATGAGGGAGAAGGTGAAAAATCATCATATTTTTGTACAGTCTGAATCAAGGGAAGACCCCAATTGTTTGAAGTGCAAATTCAGGGAAATGTGCAACCCCCAGAGAAATATTACATTATAGAGGCATTTGTTTTACAAAAGAGATCAGAAACCAGGGGAAACTTTTGCAGCTTATATTACTGACCCGAGAAACAAAACTAAAATGTGTTGGTCTGGTGACTTAAAAGATGAGTTAATAAAGGAGAGGCTTGTGTGTGGTATTAATAGTGCTGCTGTGAGAAAGATTTTGCTTCGTAATAGTGAGTTAATGCTGAGTAAAGCCATTGAGATTTGTCAAATCCATGACTTTGCAGAAAGACACACAAGCATGCATGCAAGTGACAACAGAATGATTTCAACAGGCTTCAGAGCAAGTGTAGATAGCATGCAACACATGGCAAACAGAAGCAGGCCTAAGCACATGGCAGCCACAGCCCCTGCTGGATCAGCAGGGAAACCAAGTAGTTTTCCAGCAAGTGCTAAGAAAGGAGTATGCTCAGTGCAATACAAACATGAGTCAGCAAAACCCAAATCCAGCTTTATTTTTAACTGTTGCAATTGTGGAGCCAATCATGAGTCTAAAAGAAAGAAAATGCTTAGCATTTGGTCTGCAATGCCACAAGTGTAAAAAATGGAACCATTTTCAAAAGTATTGCCAATCAAGTAAGCCTCACATGGTTATAAAGAAGGGTCACTCAAAAAATCAAATTGATCAAGTAGAGTTGCAGCAGTTAATTTTCTATGTAGATGGTGTATCAGTTATTGGTGAAAGGGTCGATGCAGTGAATTTATTGGCAAAGAATGAAGTGTTTTGTACTGTGTAGATCAATGGTAAATCCACCAATCTCAAAGTAGACATTGGTTCAAACTGTAATGTTATATCAGCAGACACATTTGTTAAGGCGAGAACTAACAAGCAACTTAATGTGGCTAGTAGTGTGAAACGTGTTGCTTATGGAGGTGAAGAAATTCCAACCGAAGGTTCAGTAGTGCTTTCGTGTTATTTGGCTAAAAACTATTACAGCTTCTTATTCTATGTAGTTCAAAGACCTGTGCCATCATTACTTGGTCTCAGAGACAGTTTGAGAATGAATCTGCTTTCTTTTACCAAAGAAGTTCATCATATAAGCGCATATCCTAGTTCCAATTTTTCTGAAGCCATTTTCTCAGAGTGTGCGGATGTTTTCAATGACAAGTTGGGCAAACTTCCAGTTGTGTATTCTATGAAGTTAGACCCAGAGGTCAGTCCAGTAATTAGACCAGTGAGAAAACTTCCAATAGCTATGCAAGATAAAGTCAAAGCTCAATTGGATAAAATGGTGCAGCAAGGTGTAATTTGCCCAGTTACAGAACCAACTGAATGGGTGTCATCCATGGCAGCAGCCCACAAGAAAGGCTCAGATGAAATCAGAATATGTATTGACCCAAGAGATTTGGGCAAAGCATTACAGAGACTGCATCTTCCAATGCATACAGCCAAAGAGGTCACAGCCCTAATGCAGAATGACAGTTTTTTCTGTCTTGGATGCAAAAAGTTCATTTTGGCAAGCAATGCTTGATCACAAATCCTCATTACTGACCACTTTTGGTACCCTGTTTGGCAGATATAGATTCCTGAGGATGCCATTTGGGAAAAAATTGTGCAACTGAAGTCTTCCAGCATGCATTGGAGCAAATTTTTTCAGGTTATTCTTGTGCCATAATAGATGATGTATCGGTTGAGGCAATGGTGAAGCAGAGCATGACAGAAACCTTAAGAGAGTTCTAGACAGAGCAAGTGAAGTGAACATAAGGCTCAATCCGCTAAAGTGCAAATTCAGGCTACCAGAAGTTACATATGTAGGTCATTTATTTACCAGCACTGGCTTAAGACCAGATTTGTCTAAGCAAGCGGCTATCCTTGAGATGCCATTGCCAAATAATATTCAAGCTTTACAGCATTTCCTTGACATAGTCAACTATCTAGGAAAGTTTATAACAGACTTCAGTGAGTTGACAGCATCTTTAAGAGAGCTAGTGTGCAAAAATGTTACATGGTCTTGGCTGGAACATCATCAGGAAGCATTTGAAGACCTTAAGCGGAAAATCACCACCCCACCTACATTAAGATACTATGATGTCAATAAACCAGTCACTCTTTCCTCTGATGCTTAAAAACTTGGTCTTGGCACAGTTATTCTTCAGGATGGCAGACCAGTAGCCTATGCATCTAGAACACTTACCCAAACTGAGATGCAGTATGCTCAAATTGAGAAAAAACTTTTGGCAATAGTATTCGCATGTTCAAAGTTTCATGATTATATCTATGGTTGAGGTATTCAAATTGAAACTGATCACTAACCTCTAGTTACTATTCTAAAGAAGTCTATGCATTCATCTCCAGTGAGATTACAAAGAAGGTTTCTCAATTGCAAAAGTACAACTTCAAAATGGTCTATACAAAAGGCAAACTTCTTTATCTGGTTGATATCTTATCCAGATCACCCAGAAATACAACAGAACAGCTAAACACAGAGAATTTTGACTTTGACGTAATAGCAGTGCATAGTTTTTCTACCTTGAGACTTGATCAGCTGAGAGATCATACAAAGACTAATCCAATTTTGCAAAAACTCAACTGCTACATTAATGATGGATGACTGTCAATGAAATCTAGTGTACCACCTGAAGTGCAAACCTATTTTCCTTACAGAGATGAGATGTTGATGGAAGATGGCATTATTTTCAAAGGTCATAAAATTGTTGTTCCTGCTACCTTACAACATGGATATATCCAGATTTTGCATTGTGGTCACCTAGGTTCTGACTGTACCAAAAGAAGGGTGGAAGAACTAGTATTTTGGCCTTCACTAGTGAAAGACATTGATAAAGTACTTTATTCTTGTTCAGTATGCAATAGTACTAAGCCGCATTTGCAAAGAGAACCACTTCAGCTAAGTCAAGTTCCTGAACTACCTTGGTCAACAGTTACCACTGACATATTCAAATGGAACAATCAGCATTACCTAGTATTGGTAGACTCATTCAAACTGGCTTGCGATTGACTTACTACCTAACCTAACATCCAGTACTGTTATTGCCAAATTGAAACGTCATTTCTCAGTCCATAGTAGCCCACACAGAGTTATTTCTGACAATGACATTCAATTTACTAGTCAGTTATTTCAGAAATTTGCAAGACAATGGGACTTGTTCATGTTACTAGTAGTCCAGAATATCCACAGCCAAATGGACTAGCTGAACATGCCGTGCAGAGTGCAAAGCAATTACTTGACAGGTCAAAGTTTGAAAATATTGATGTCTTTTTGAATGTACTTAATCTCAGAAACATACACCATGACAATATACTTGGCTCGCCTGCTCAGAGACTTCTATCCAGGCAAACCAGAACAACATTGCCTATTAGTTCCATTTTATTGAGGCCTGAAGCTAAATACAACAGAACCATCAGAGCCCAATTATTCAAGAAGCATTCCATCCAGAAGTCCAGTTATCATAAATCTAGCAGATTTTTGTTGTCAATTGAAAGAAGGAAAGTCAGTGAGGATACAAATGGTGAAAGGTTTCAACCGTATTGGTCAAGTAACAAGCATATGTACCATGCCAAGATCCTATTTTGTAGAATATGAGGGTATAATGTACAGGAGAAATTGCAGTAATCTCCTTGCTGTACCAGAACTGTTATTGCAGGATACAGACTGTAGATCTCCAAGCAATCCAGACATTGTTAATGTTGCAGAACGTATTGTACTATCTGATTCCAATCCTGAGGATGTTCCTGATATTCCTAAGGTTGAACTTTTGGGAGAAAGAGTTCCAGTTGCTAAGTCTAATTCTCAGTTTTACATCACATGGTTTGGTCGCACGTCCAGACTGGGTGTGAGATACACAGCAACTTGGACATAATTGTATGTACATACAAAATTTTGTATAATGCATGGCAAAAAAGCTATTTGTATTATTCGCATGTCATCTGATATTCTCAACATCCCATGCTATAATTCTCAAAGAGGAAGGATGTAGAGCACAGTGTGTGATGTGTCTTTAAGAAGCATAGCAAGTGATGAATGTGCATGTATAACTAGTGGGCACGTGTTGTACCTACTGCCATTTTGAAAGTGCAGCTAGAGAGTAAGCATGTGAGATGAATGTAGTTAGTTCGTATATAAGTTACCTAAGTTAAAGTTAATAGCTATAACTGTAATCTGTTTGTACATAATAAAGCTGCTTGAACAGAACCCACAAAGACTTGTCTATTACATTGTGACTAGACAAGTGACATATCTATCTATCTATCTATCTATCTATCTATCTATCTATCTATCTATCTATCTATCTATCTATGTTTAGGGGGTTTCTGTTAAGAATGTAGGCAGTTCATTATGTAGACACTCAGAAGAACAGTATCGGAATGTGGACAGATCTGAATGTAGACAGTTCAGAATGCAGACAGAAATAAGTTGGTTGGTATTATGGCTGGGAATTTGTTTGTCTGAGTGTTGGCAGATTAGGGTTACAGTAAGTGTTAGATGAGGAGATAGTGTCTGCTTCTGTTGTTTTGTTTAGCTGGTAATATTACAGGAAGGGTTTTTCTAAGGTGAGTTGCTGGGTTAGAGCTAGTTGGAGGGCTAGGTTAAGAGATAGCAAACATTAGTAATTTGCTCACCTGAACCAATTACTTATATATGCTGGCTCTTACCCTATCCCTGCATTTTTCCTTAGGAAGAAATATTCTGTAACACTGTCACTGCTCAGACAAACCATGTCCTATGGTATTCCTAAGATTTACGATTTCTTGTTTTATTTTACTGAAAAGTGATGACAGAAGTATTGGACCAGATTAAATAAAGTTTCTGGAAGATATTTGTGAACAACACAACACGCCGAAGGAAGACTTCAGCACACCTGCTGCAGATGTGATTTCAGAAGGCATGCTGAAAGTAGACTGAGTACTTAAGTGTTCAGAATAGGATTATTAGGGATTATGTACGCACTGGTCTGATTCCAAAACACATAATGTGCACACAACACAACTCAAATGAAAGAAACAGCCAAGCTGACTCCATTTTGGAAATCCTCAGCTCATACATTACAGACCCCAAAGAATTTAAGTGAATAGTACAGATTACAGCAAAATCTGTATCAAAAAAAAAAAAAAAATATATATATATATATATATATATATATATATATATATATATATATAAAATGCCTACTGGTAATATACTGCAGCAGGCAGCAGTAATACAATACATCCTAGAAAGCAGCCAGCTAGAGTCAGAGCAAGGCTGCAACTTAACCAGTTGTCAAACCAGGAAGCAATCAACAGATATCTAGACAGACAAATGGTGCAGGTTGCCTGTAAAATGTGTGCTGCAGACCCTGTGAGGAAACACTATCTCTTTAAAACAAAGTGTCTCTCAACCTGGGTTTACTTGCATCTAGGACATTCCAGAAACACATGAGAGATGCTGTGGGAGCATCACAGACAGCTGCCAGTTGTATCCTGGCAAAATTCCTGGAAGCAATGTACAGCAAGGTGGATGATTACATACAATTTCCATCCACACCATGAAGCAGAGAACTATAATACACCAGTTTTTAATGTAGCAAACTTCCCCCATGTACTCAGTGCAATAGACTACCCACACATACCTATCAAGACACCAGTACATCCATAAAGAGAAAGGGATGACCATCCATCAACTGCCAAGTTGTGTGTGCACCTGATGGCAGCATAATAAACATCATGAAAACACACCCTGGAAGTGTCCATTATGCTGTTATATGGAGGGAAAGTGGTCTGAGGGCTGCATTCCAGACAGATGATATACCTGACGACCTGCTACTGGGAAAGTATAGGGATACAGCTAGAATACAATTTAAGGATATCCCTCACAACAACATGCATTCTGACCAGAAGTGTTTTTATTCCTTCTCAACAGGTGACTGTGGTTATCAATGTGTGCTGTGGCTAATAAGCCAGTAGTGTGAAACATCCAGCCCTGCAGAGTAAGCATACAACAGAGCACACCCAACAACCAGAAGCACAAAAGATGATGTGTTCAGTGTATTAAAAGCTGGGTTCAGATGTCTGGACACATCAAACCTGAGAAGGCAGCACAGATGGTAACAGTGTGTGCCATGCTCCAGGACATGCTAATAAGAGCACATAGCAGTCTTCCAGTTGCAGGTGCAGGTGAACAACCACAGCAAAACCCACAAATACCTGAAGAAGACATCCCACATTTATTGCATGAGGAGCAGGAGGGCATAGGGGACAGATGTCACAGGTGTAGACAATACAGGGTGTGACAACAAGTGGAGGCCTAGGCTACACAACAGCATCTGACCCAAACATTTGAGTCAGAACAAGCCACATGTACATGAGTACATAGTAAAAACGGCAAAAGGCAGCTGTAATAGATGCTAGAATGGTAGGTAGCCACAGTAGGTAGACCCAGGTGTTGCACCATCACAGCAATACAGTTTACCTCTAATGGGAAGTACCCACTAGATGTACACATTGACTATCATACATAAAATAAGCCTATGGTATTCTATCAAGAACATATGCAAATAAATGTGTCAAAAAAAAAAAAAAACTTCTCCATCGAATGAAAACAGCAACCCTAGAGCAGCAACTCTGGAAGATATCCCATATCATCCCTCTACACACAGGAGGCACCTCCACACTTCTATCAAGCTGCAGATTCATCACAATACCCCCTCCCCTTCCCAAAATCCTTGAGAAATGTATACAGTCACAAATCCCTCCATATCTCCTGAACAATAACCTCCAATCATATACTCAGCATGGCTTCAGACCCAGTCATAGCACCATATCTGCCCTAAATAGCTTCACAGACATAGTCAACCACTCTAGAAACAACAGCCTTTATGTCTCATCAGTTTTCCTAGACATGTCAAAAGCATTTGACACTGTCTCACACCAAAAACTTCTGTACCATCTAGCCACTTTAAACTTCTCTCAATCTACCCTTGCATGGTTCCATAGCTACTTGTCAGATAGACACTAAGCTGTTAACTGGCAAGACAATATATCCTCTCTCTGACCAGTCACAGTAAGTGTACCCCAAGGTTCCATACTTGGCCCACTTCTCTTTACAGTTTTTACAAATGATCTGAATTTGGCCACCACATCAGCTTTCATTATTCAATGTGTGGATGATTCTACACGCATGTGCTCAGCCAAATAAATTCCTGAACTCATACAAAAAAACAAAAAAGCATTAACAGATGTTATAAACTATCTTTCCTCCAACCACCTAATATTGAATCCCAAGAAGATCAAACTACTAATATTTACCAACAATAAAGTATCTCAACCCCCCAATCCCATTTGCCATCTACTCAACTAACAACACCAAAATAGAGCCAGTAGGTGATACCAAACTATTAGATGTCACCATTGACAAATCCTTCAGTTATAACCTACACATATCCCTAACAATCAAAAAGGTCCATACAAAACTCGATGCACTCTATAGAGCTAAACCATTCCTCAAACAAACCACCAAAACATCCATTGCTCAAACCTATCTACTCTGTTGTATGACTCCCCAATTTTCACAAATTTAAAAAAGACAAATCTAAATAAACTGGAAGCCTGCTACAACAAAAATAGCCAGGTTTGCCACCAACCTCCCAAACAGAACACATCATTGTTTAGCTCTTCACAAACTAAACTGGTTGGAACTCAAAACCTACTTTGCATTAAACAACTAACAATTTGCCATTCCATTATCTACTTTCCACATAAATGTCCTGCCCTTATCAATCTAGTAACACCCTATACTAGCAATACGACCCTTCGCTCATCTGACAAATTTTTTCTAGAAGTATCAAAATCCAGTAATAGCTACAGGGATTCCTGATTCTCAAAGCACATCTCCAAAATTTGGTACTCAATTCCTCAGCCCATTCTTTGCCCAGCTGACCCCTTCAAATTCAAAATTCTTCTCAAGTCCTATTTTACTAAAAACTGGCTATGCTCCTGCTCAACATCAGGCTTACCACTCAGTCATTTCTTTTCTATCACTGTTCATCCTGTATTATTCCTCTCAAATGTTTATCTCCCTGTCTCTTCTCCCTTGGAATATATCTCTAGCTATCACTGTATGTTTTCATTCTATTGTTTAATTAGGGGAGACTATCACCCCACCCCTCTAAGCAGGAACACATTATTGTTTGTTCATATTTGTAGCATTCAATGACCAACCATTATTATAAATCATATGGATGATCACACATTGCTACTGTATTAGTTGAATTTACTGTTGTTTTCTTTTATTTTTTTCTTTCTTGTCAACTACATTGTATCACTATTTGCTGCATTAATTGACGTTTTTTCTATGTCAACAATGCTTAATATGTAACTTGGAGCTTTTCACCCCAGGCCTTCACAGAAATTGGGCATTTTTCAGGCTCAGCCAGACACTCCTGGTAAACAAATGTAAAATAAATAAAAATAAAAACATCAACCCTGGGCACAATGGACACAGGTACGGATACACAATTAGTTATATCACTGTACAGTAAACAATAAGGGACACACATCAGTGCTACACTGACATATATGTACAATATTACAACATGTAAAAAGAGAAAGCATGCACGAGATTATGCAGACATTTTGATTTCTGAAAACATACATTATAGTGGAGTGGTATTGAAATAATATGAGGCAGCTATGTGTACTACACTGTTGGACACACTCTAATAAAGTCTTGGTCAAATTTGCTGACATTTTATACCTTGTTCCACTGTGCCATGACCATGTACAGACATATCCTGCCCTGGGTGATTCACAGAGGAGATGGATGGGGGGTACAAAACTATGTTGAGATGAAAGAGCATGACTGTGAATAGAAGGCCTTGTAACAGGATGGACCTCAGGAGACAGTCCACCAGTTAACAACTGTACAGGTTGGACCACAAATGTGGATTCTCGATGGTAGTTTTGTGGACAGGTGGCCTGCCTCTCACAGGATGCCGTACATAGTCATAGAATGCAAAATCCTGTTGGTAGTACTACGCCGCTGCAGTACCATAGAGGTCAGGGTTTCCCCCGACTGTACCACAGATAGCAGACTCTCATTCTGAGCAGCTAGTGCAGCCATAATCTCACCATGTCTGCACTCTTGTCCTTCATGCATGATATGTAGCTGGTGTGCTACACGATCTGTGGCACAGGCAAGTGCACTAATGTCTGAATGATTTTGTTGCTGTGACTATTCATTTGCCTGTGGCAGGAGGCAGACATAACATTGCATGAACATAGATTTATAGTTAGTTATGTGTTGATAGCTTTTATGTCTTCACTATCAGAGGTGTGCAGATTGTATGCATTTTCCTTATTCTGTCATTTATCACAAGATTTTTAATAAACACCTGCAGTACCTGTTTTCTCCAATGAGCTCCAAGTTGACCGTTAGCTTGGCTTGCAAAGCAAAGCAACTAGGCCAGCATGTCTAAATGTTGGTGTGTTGTGGGTTCCAAACCACACAGGGAGCCTGTTACCTTGGTTAAATTCACCCATATCATTATTTTAAAAAACATATTGGAACACTATTAAAAACATATTACAATACTGTATATTAAGGTTTAGTTGTGCCTGGTAACAACTCACTGATATAATCCTTCTACAAATAACACAGTAATCCATAATGGCCTAATAACATCAGTGCCTACTTGTGTATGCCTAGCATGTGCTGAATGTTAGCGCAACTTGTAATGACACAGATAAGGAAGTCTACATTGTGTGTGCTGTGTTGAAAGGTGCATATATCTTAAACTGTTATATTGATTTCGTATAGTAATAGCATTCAGTTAACTAAACATTGTGCACTTATTGATATTAACGTATATTATGAGCACCGTCGTGAATAACTCTATTTGTTGAATTCCTACTGATGTCTCTGTAATGTGTAACATTCTGTTAACATCTGGTATTTAACAGCGGGGCCAATACTTGCGGATAAATCCTGTTGCATGTCTGAGAAAGTTTTAGGTTAATATTGTGTATTTTTAAAAATGCTATGAAGGTCTGTTTTTTTCATGAAATACTGAAGGCAAAAGAAGAACAAAATAAACCTCTAATGTTAAGAAACTATGATGACCAAAATAAAAGCTGGAATTTTGCTAGTTATATGCAATTTAACAAGGAAAAGTGGTCCTTTACACATACCTTTTTGTGTCCATGATGTCCAGCAACAGATATGGTTCTGTTCACATAAGCTGGATGTTACATGGCACTGTCACACTGTCTGAGGAATGGATGCTATACATTACTGTTAATTTTTTTGAACACAGTGCTGACATGAATGTAATTTTAAAACAGTGTAGTTTTGCACTCCTAAGACAAGATCATTCTCAGCAGTTCAGCCTCCATCAAGACGATGTCATAACATTATCTCTTTTCACTGCATAGACATGTTTTTACATTTAAGATGTGTAAGGCAGGCAAAAATGTCTAACCGAGTGTGGATGTCAATTGCAGTCTCATACCCTCCAATCTATGCTCAAAGCTGTTAAAATGTCAACTGTATGTTGTGCTTATTGTCTGATCTTCAGAAAAACAGTGTATAAATTGTGCTGTGAAATGTATATCATTGTTATTTGCAGAATTAACTTTTAAAAAATATATATTTTTCAGACAATGAGGCCCACAGTTGGAATGGAGCAATGTGCATTGAGAGGATGCACAGGCTTGAACAGCAGTGGAGGGAGAGAGGTATGTTGAATATTTTACTTATATTATGAACTAAAATGCATATGCCACTGTTTTCAGGGCTATAATTTTCAAATTGACACATTTATTGATTAGAATGCAGGAATACCTATCATGCATCAGTAAGGTAAGTGAAATAAGCAAACAGCAGCTGTCATTACAACTGGGTATAAAACTTAAAGTGTTTATATATTATGTATTTTTGATCCATTTTGTCTGCACATATTTTTTTAGCAAAACATCCACAACCTGTATGATACTTTGTTGTGTGTATCTGTCACAAGTTATAATTTACGTGCAAGTGTTATGCTTATTTGTGATGTGTTTTTTTGCTGTGTTTGTATTTCTGTGTTTTTTATGGTTGATCTCTCTCTTTACAGATTGACTGGGAGTCTGCTTTCTTGATGTATTTATTTTTTTAGCAGTAGTTTGTAATTAGCACACCCTGTAGATCAACATTGGCATTGTTTCTGTTTCCCGCTCCTTTGTTATTTAAAAACAAAACTCTCCTATAGCCTAGGTTTATTGGCGCTTTACAGCTACCCATTTGATAGCAGTGGTTCATGATTAGCAAGCATATTTTCAAAGTGTTGCTTTATAAGCATACTTTTTCCTGATTGTTTTTGAAGATAATTCATACAGTTGTATACATATAATACTATTAACAGATATATTACATTTTGATATGTCTAAATTTTTTGATGGATCAGATCACATTGTTTTAGTGTTGTATTCATTAGACAATGATGGGAATTCAGTCAAACATCATACTTTCTCAGAAGGTTGTCATATGGTTTGCCTATTGTCCACAGTAATGTCTGATACTTTTCTCCTCAATTTACAATGGCATGCTGTGGCTACTCATATAAATAATTAAATGCACATAGTAAAATATGCTTTTTCAACATTCATACCTTTTTAAAAAGTTAATGACCCATGTGCATATGTGTCTAAGCATAGAGAATTATTCTAGAAAGAATACTGTTGTCCATTTTAGGAGTATGACATACAGCACCATAAGTAACTCTGTCCATAACAGATGTGTCTCAGTCCCTGTGTAGAATAACATCATAATGATACTGTGTTGTGCTATGATTTTCATGGGACTGTTCTGTGTGATAGACATTTTGTTTTCTTTACTGTTGTATTTTACAATTAACCTTTACAGAGCATGGTACCTGAGGACATTCTCCAAATTGAAAACACTGACATTCACATAGGAAACCACTGCCAGATTCATCCAAAGAAGATTGTGACAATCATGACAATGATGCTGAGGCACCTGGACCTGCTCCTGCCTGAGACATCTTGCATGCACCCTGGAAGAGACTTCATCACAACCGTGCCTGAGAAAAATTTTGGGAGGAGATTCAAGAGATTATGACCACTGTGTTCTGAACACAGCTGAGGGACATGATGAGGACCTTATTTAATGAGATGGACTGGGCTATGCAGGATACATTTAGGATAATAACTTGTAAGATCATTCGAAGTCTTTTCCACATCAGCCTGCTCCCTCTAGTTGGTAGATATTGCCTGTGTGCACCACTTCTGTTATGCTGCCAACATGATGATTGCAATTTAATTGACTGGACTGTATATGCACTTTTGTGTATGCATACCATGCATTTGTGATGCTTATGTGTTATTATTGTGTGACATTTACTTTGTTTTCAATGTGTACATGACACACATTAACTCATTACACTGCCCATGCATTGTGGGAGTTGATTTGTTGATAGTGCTGTGACAGGCAGCCTTTAAACATGTGCCTTACTGGGATGACTAACAGGAAACATACATTGTCTGTAGTCCAACACTAACATTGTCATATATCTTGGATGTCTTTTTTGCCATATCAGGTCTGTGCAACCTACAGACATGCCTTTTCACATGTGTTTGGATGACAGTTTTCATGATGTCCCATTGTCATGATGCGTGTCGTGTCATGGTTTGGCAATACTGATGCCAAGTGGGATCATATGCAGGTTTATCCTGTCTCTGTGCAGTCCTTCATTTTTGACTGCATCAGGCAGCAAGGTAATGTTAATCTGAACACAATGTTACAGATTACACATTCAGTCATAATACATTACACATGTATGTTGTGTATAGCACTTCCACACCCATGATATAGTGACATTGGTATACATCTTCCATAAATAGATGCACAGATTATGACTGTACGTGCGTGTGCAGATAGTCAGATAAATACAAACATAGAAATGTACCTTTGACAAGTGAGCATTTAGTGATGTATTGCTGATGTGCTGTTTTGATATTCACAGTAGTGTCCTTTGCTCTGTAACGAGCAGGTTGGTTGATATGCACTTGTGTTTCTTTATTTCACATTTGCTTGACAGTATATGTGTATGTGCTTGTAGATTTAGCTTGCTTACCTATGCATGCTGAAGTGACATGATTGCACATTACTGTGTATATGTGTTTTATACATGTCCAGTTCTGTGGGCATCAGAAATCAAAATGGCCATTTGACATACATTTTCCTTTTGTTTAAATGTATATCTGCGCCTTATGCAGCATCTTGTGTGCTTTTTTCATGCATTCATGTTGTGTCAGCTTACCGTATCTTGCTCTACCCTGATGTGGTCCCAGGTTGTTCTCCTCCCTCCGTCCTACCTTAATATTTCCCCTAGCATTTTTTGCAGGTTTGTTTCCTTTTATTAAAAGTATTGCCCATTGTCATTTCTTACATTAACACAGCGAACATGTGCCAAATGTATAGCCATTTTACAATATGGGACATCTAGATGCTGGATAATGCTTGCAATACAGCCTTGTTCTCACTGTACATGTGTGTTACCCAGTGTAGTTTGCTCACATCCATGTGCATAACCTGCTATATTCATTATTCTATACTGTTACATAATTTAACATTTAATTTCATGTTTTTGGTGTACGTATATCTATTGACCTTGATTACATGTACATTACATTTATGCCACTGACACACATATATACACACACATACATCTGCGTGTAGCCTTTGAGATAGCAAATGTGTATAACATCCACACATTCCATTGCATGATTGTTTTGTTTGGGTACACTTGTGTATATTTCAGCCATTGCTGCTCTTCTGCAGTACTTCTGTTTGGCACTGTGCCTGGTTATCTGCCTTTTACATGCATGGTTTGGTTCTGTTCTCTACCATTGTCTGACCTGCATTTACACATTTGTGATGCTGCTTGGCTTACACCTGCACTGCTGACAGACTACTTGGATATGTATTTAATCATCCAGTTTGCACCGTGATCCTTGTTTATTACCCTACAACCCACATGTACCATTGGTCATACACATCCAGGTATGAGTGCCACACAGTTTGCAACATGTGGTAATGTGATAGTGCATAGGTAAAGTTGCTCTTCTGCATTTTGTGATGGCTAATAGGTATCCACACCCTGTTTGTCAACTTTCTGTTGCCTGTGTTGTGCAGTGTACTTTCTGTGTAACTTACATGTCCTTACTTTTTTTCCAACCTTTATCTGTTTTGTGTTGTATAGTTTGTTCTGTCAGTGTACCTGGCATGATTACCTACACCTCCTATATCCATATGTTTACTTTTCTTTCCATTCTTTAGAAGCACACAAAAAGGGGGCTAATTCCCACCAAAAAAAAATGCCCATGCCCCTCTGAATTTCCCTCAGATTTTCCTTTTCCAACAATCCTTGTATCAATCCCTTTTCTTCACACATACCCTACATCCTCTTTTTTATCTCCCACTTTCTTTAGGTGTGTGCATTACTTGTATTATCCACACAAGTCCCAAACCCATTATTAGTGACTCTTAGCTATGGCAAAGTGGCTGTGATTGCCCTTTGCCTTTAATTTTTTTTATTAGGGAATTTACAGATTCCATCGGAATGCATAAGCCCAAGCCATTTTTTTAATGCTGCATGTATTATGTAGATATCCATAGTTGTCTCTGAGTTTAGTATAATGAGTGATATGAATATATCTATCTATCTATATATATATATATATATATATATATATATATATATATATATATATACACACACACACACACATATATATATATATATACACACACAGTATATATATATATATATATATATATATATATATATATATATATATAGACACACACACACAGTATATATATATATATATATATATATATATATATATATATATATATGTATTACAAATAGCCTTGCAGCTTGATAGCAGATATTATATGTTAGTGGATGGCATACGGAAATATCTGTGGTTGTCCGAGATGTTTCTGTGTATATCTGCTGTACTCCATTGTACACTGAGGTATTTTGATTTCTTGCTGTACATTAGCATATTACAATGTTTTTGCAAGTTTTATGCCTCTGTCAGTGTAATATACTAGATTACACAAACTTTGCAGAATCTGGCTCCCTCCCCGGGATTCATGAAGCTTGCGCCAGGTGCAGGCATAGCGTAGGCGGTATAACGCCAAATATGGCCGTCGAGCGATTCAGGTACAATCCAATTTCACGTGCACTACCGGCGTACGCTAGAACTGCACAGCCCCCGGCGTAGGTATGCTAATCACCCCCATGTGTAGTGTCGCACCATGCAAATGAAGGCATATAGCGATTTATGAAGTGGTGCAGGCGTAGCGTAAGCCCACGGAAATGTAAACCAAAAAACACGGTTTACATTTTCCCAAACAGAACAGCGGAGCTATGGAAGAGGGCCAGACCCAGGTATCACAACGTTAACATATGCCAATGGCGAAAAACACAGCCAATGGCATAAGAAAAGATGCACAACACGTAAATAACAACATTTTAATGTCATGTCCACAGTAACGCACAGCACAACCACAGGGCATGTGTGCGAAAGCTGTAACATAAAGAAATAATATAAAAATGTCATAAAATCGCAACATAATAAAAATCAGGTTTACAGCATAATACACAATGGTAGACATGGAACACCACAACCAAGGTGCAAGGGTTGCTAAGGGCCTGCGATAGTGTTTGGCGCGGTAACTATGAATTAGTAGTCAATGCCATGCAAATGAGGCAGATAATACTGAATCGCAAATGTCCCGCCGGATGAAGGTTGTACCATACGGCGCAGTGGTATAACACCGAGGAGTAACTCAGAGGAGATACATGACATCAGCAGAGGGGTGTGCCACCGTAGCAGTAAGCACATTGGAGCATTGCAAATCTGGCCTGTCCATTGCTAAGCAAAGCTGCAGGACAGGGGTGGGGAGGAATCGTTTAGCTGAGAGCACACATGGTGCCCAAAAGCACATGTGTATGAGGATGAAAACGTGCCTGAAACCCAGTAATCGGATGCACGTGCCGCAAACAATAGCATAAACAGGAAGGTCAGGGGAAGAAAAGAAGGAAATGCGGAAGTAGGGTAATTGGATTACTGATGAGCAATCAACACCAATCAACCCACGAAGGCCAATCTACGGCAGCTGACAAGTCTGCTTGCAGAAACCTGCAAAACAGGATAAGGGAGGCATTGGAATGCAAAGAAAGGAGGGGAGGTATTGGATTGCAAAGATAGGAGACCTGACACAGCAGAGCAAAGCAAATCGACAGCAGACCGGCAGTAGCACACATAACGCAAGATACGCCAGGTCCAGGAAAGTACAAATGAAAGTAGGCTGCAGGATAAACGCCAGAAAATGGTAGGTGCAATGTGCAGAAATGTAAAGGGAAGGTCAAGAGGTAATCCACGGCAGGCAAATGTAATTCAACACCAAAGGCACCACAATAGTAGTTCCAGCAGAAAAAAACACATAAGATAACCTGTAGCTACGATCGTACATACACACCCTATGACACCATCGGTGTTCACAGCGCAATAGTATAAAGTGTGAAAGCACCCAACACACACCTGTGTATTCCCAAACACCGCACCATAGGTGTAAACACACGGGGAACTTTTAAAATGTACATGTTGGGAGCTGCCATAGCTGTGATTCATCAGCATGTGTTAGAGACTGACGGTGTTGTGGAGGATGATGCCGACAACCACCGCAGGCCTTGGAGGAGAAGGAGAGTGTTTAGACCAAGGGTAACCTACCAGGGGCTACATGACCTTGAGATAGTAGAGCGTTACAGGGTGGACAGGGACATCTTACAGCAAATAGTGGAGCTGTGCCGGCCACGTCTGAGAACCAGAAACAACAGAGGGGAACCCATCCCAGTGGACACGAAGGTATGTGTAAGCCTGCGAATACTGGCCACAGGTACCTTTCAAAGGTCAACTGGAGATATAATGGGTATCTCACAGGCATCAGCATCCAGGGTACTACACCAGTTCCTGGATGCCATGTTACCACATGCCAATGAGCAGATATACTTCCCCAGAACTCAGGAGGAGTTGGCCAGCAATATGCGCCATTTCCACCGTGTGGCACAATACCCGGAGGTACTGGGTGCGATAGACTGTATGCACATACAAATCAAGTCACCACCCAGTGAGCAGGGTAGGCGCTACATAAACCGCAAGGGATTCCACTCCATCAACTGCCAGGTCGTGTGCAATGCCCAGGGCATTATCATGGATGTGTGTGCTGGCAGCCCTGGAAGCTACCATGACTCCCATATCTGGCATGCCTCACAGCTGTATCAGGTATTTGTCAGGGGGGACATCCCACATGGCCATCTCTTGGGGGATGCTGGCTATGCACTGGAGCCGTGGATGATGACTCCCATCAGAAATGCACACACAGCCTTGCAAGAATGCCATAATGAGGCACACGCACAAACCAGAATCATCATAGAGCGTGTGTTCGGGATGCTGAAATCACGGTTCTAGTGCTTGGATACATCTGGTGGAGTCTTACAGTACTCTCCAGGCACGTGTGCCCACATCGTCATAGTATGTGCCATGCTACCTAATATGATCCTGCGGAAGCAGCTGCAGCAGGGACAAAATGGTGAAGGCCCTCATAGCCCACCGCAATTGCCAAGGCCATTACAGGCACAGAGGGATTCAGACCATGAACACACTGTGCCAGCCCCAGTAGGCAGACGGAGGTGTGCCCAATATGCCTATGCCTTGGCAAAGAGGGAACGTATAGCACATACTCTGACAGTGTAGGCCCCTACGGACTGACACCTCTCCACCTGCACACACAGTAAAATGGATGGCACACAAACATGACCACCTCTAAATTGTAATGTATAGGTGGCCCAATGTGTGACTCCTACATAGGCAGCCCTCAAACATTGTAAACACAACAGCCAGTGGAACACGGAATGCCAACACCTGAACAGTACATGTGCCTTACAGCATATGGTGGTGCTGTGTGCCTGTCACGTTCCCCGCCAGATATATATATATATATATATATATATATATATATATATATATATATATATATATGTACACATATGCATATATAATACAGATAGAAAGGGCAATAGAGGGATATATGATATAGATGGATTCAGTGATATCTGCAAATATAATAGATAGTTCAGCGACATTCATAACACCTTGGAGGTACAAATAAATAGGATACCGCCAACCATAGAATGTGTAACATACCGACATGCGTACCACGAGCCTGAAAGACCGATAGAACACAGTACCAGAACAGTACATCCGCGAGTAATAGTATGATGATATGAAGGGACAGTTAGTCACCGCTGCCGGTGTCACGGTCCACGTAGGTACTGTGTTCAACTGTGTCTGTGAGTGCCGTAGTCTGTGTAAGTGTGCGTTGAGGGTGCCGTGTGTGTCTCTGTCTGACTGTAATGTGTGTGTGTGTCCGCAACATGTGTTTGTTAGTGCCAAGTCAGAGGCAGATCAGTACGGTAGGTGTGGGTATAGCTAGCCATCGGCATATGGCTACTACCTGTCCCACAGTAGGAGGGACAGCCCCACCCTGGGCAGGTGTGTCCAGACATAAAACAGTACAAAGGGCAAATGTCCGAGATGGTAGGACATAAATATGTCTCATATATAATGTAACAGTCGTATGTAATAGTTATGCCTGTATGTAAGAAACGTAAATGTTACATGCAATATGATAAGTAGCCAAAGTCACACAACAATAGGTATGTAGTGAGGATAAAAGTATGTGCTAACCTGTGTACTGACCGTGGCTACATGTTGGCCTGTAAACACGGCTGTGTGTCCCACAGGTGTCCAACAATGACCATATGAAAAGGTGGCAACCCATGGCAAACAGGCTCTTTTAACAACACAACCACAATGACTGCAAATATCTGGGACAGAAATACAAGGGATAGCTGTCACTTACACATATCCCGTGATATATCGCCGCAATTACGGAGGTATACAAGTAGCAAGCTCACCTGCAGATGATATAGAAACCAATTAACAACGGCCTAACGTACAATCCCATAACATAAGTCTACTAACTGTTAGCTCTCTAATTAGGGACGGAGCCCACACACATATATACGGATTATGTAGAAATGCAAGGCCCACAAACCTGTATATGCTACATACACCCACCGACATCCCCCACACTAGAAACTAAAGCAATACAGACTGTAATAGCAGCACAAACAGTCAGCCAATTACATCTGCAGAACACTCAACATACCGTGTGAGAGACACAATTAAAGGCATCATGCAAAATTGCAGGCATTGTATAATGGAACAAACAGCCATGTTACAGGTTTTGTTTGCAATACTCCGTTATCACACGTTGGGATGACAGGTACAACCACATGTTGAACCAAATACTCTACCTGTCACGCACAATTCATGGGGGACATGAATCCAAACTATACTTGTCTCCATGCATAGCAGTTGCAGTTACACATAACAAAGCACAATACAGACCATCTCCCCGAAGGTAGGGCAAATAGGCAATGCCCAAGTGGAGAATCCAATTATACCCCACTTTTGCCGGGTAATTGGCGAAGGGAGTAGCTGCACAGCTGATATGCAAGTAATTAGCCACTCAGGAACACCAATTGGTGGGATGAATCCACGTTACAGGTATCGACGTATATAAGGATGACTTGCCAGACACTCAAACAGTATGCTCATACCGAATACCAGTTGAAACACTGTGAGAGAGAGATAGAAACGAAATGCTGTAAGGACAACAAGGTATGTAGAACGCCCGATATGTAAGGTTATGTATAGCATGATCTGTATTAATTAGTTTTAATGTATGTATAGCATGGTTTGCATTAATTAAACGTGTAAGCAATGCATAAAGTGGGGAAAGGTATTTATGTACTGATGTCTTGCTGAGCATACTAACGCTTGTAGAAACTGTGTGTCCAGCAGTGGGACACAAGGTACACAGCACAGACACCACAAGGGATGCTACATGAGGGCGTTAAACAGAACAATTCCATACAACCCGCAGTCAGTGGTAGGGTATGTCCAACAAGGACGTGTCATAACAGGGGATAGTATATGTTGATATACTGTCACAGCACGCATGTGTATGGGCATATAACGTTAATGACATATGTAAGGTGGTCCCGCTGTGCAAGTATGCTTTGCATTATGGGATACTATGTGAAATATATGTAATGTATAGTATTATAGGTAGATATGACAGATATTCTACACAGCATAACAGGCATATCATGCATACCACAGGTATCGTCTTTTGGTATGTACAATAACAGGATACATATGGCCTGTAGGTATGGGACATAGTAATAGCATGATAGCTAATCTAAATGGAAGGGCTACCAAGTAACCATGCACAAAGGACATGTAATAGCTTCACAGGTGCATAGTGGGGTACTATGCAGTCTGGCAAGTCCATGTGTAAGAACAATTACAGTGTTCACACTAGTGGCACCTCTCTAGGGTAGTGTCCTGTGAACATCAGAGCCAGGTGTCACCTGCACCTCTGCACAGTACAGCCACTGCAGTGATCCCAGGCCTACATGTGTCTCCCAACCACCAAGGGAGGTATAACATGAACAGTGCTACTGAGTATCCCTGCGTGATGTACATAGGACTTATGTTCCAAAGTGAGTGTCCGGTTTGGGAATGTAACCCACAAGCACATCCCACTCATCGTGGTGTGTGTGCACATATCCATGAGCATGTTGCTCACAGTGGTCTCTGCTTATGTCGCGTATGAGGAGTATATCCATTAATAATGTTGTGAACATGGGCCCTGTCTGATCAGCAGAGGTCACCCCTGAGTATGTAGTATGCAAATGTGTACACATGTGGTGTCCGTACTGCAGCCGCATATTAAAACTGTCGTAGCTCAGTAAACGTCATGGTGTGTTAATGTTGTGGCATGTAAAGCTGTAGCTGTTGTGTAAGGTACACCCTAAATGGGGTGGTGTACCCTTGAATGTGTGTAGATGTCTTGAGGTCAGAGGTACAATGGGTGCCTATGTACCAGCTACACACCCAGTACAGATAGGTGTGGCCACGTAGGAGGATATCCACACCACAGTGGCAATACGGTAATCACAGGAGTGGGTGCGACATATGTGTGTACTGCAAACATGTACAATGTGATATGTATGTAGGGGACTACCATCCATGTGATAGCCAGTGGGTGAATGGTGTAATGCAAAGATGATGTGCATGCACCTTGTGTCATGCAGTTTGATGCCATGATAGTCATATTATGTATCTGTCACAGCGACACCCATATGGTTGGAGTCAGTATCAGCTGGTGGAGCAATCATGGCGCTTGGTATGCAGGGGTTTGAAAGCTAGGCAGGGAAAGTCCCATGTGCTAGCCTGTTCTGCAGGGAAGCATATACTGAACATGAGGGGCCCTATGACTGAGGACCGTGGTATGCCAAGTGTACCTGACATGTAGTAGGTACTATGGTATGCTGGCCTCACTGTGTGTCCTGTCCATGAGCCACATAGCATAACATCCTGAGACACAGGGTACGATGTGCAGATGGATGTGTATGTTGTCAATACCAGAATGGGGAATGGTGCTGAAAGGCAATGAGAGGATAATGTAGGATGTGTGGACTCCCGTACCATCAGCAACTGCCCTGGTAACTGTATGAAAGGAGTCCACCATGTGTAGGGGCCATGCTCTGGCCCTAACAAGCCCAACTCAGGTGGCAGCAAAGGACGGGAGCACAACAATGTCTCTGTGAAGGATGTCCTTGATGATGTGCCCCATAGCCATGCAGAACAGTCCAGTCAGGTGTGTACGACTATAGTCCCACTCATGCAATGTGGTGCCACCTGTGTGTAGTGTGATAAATGCTGCTGTGTGCCATTCAGGGGCTACAATGTCTGAAACAAGGCTATTACTGAATATGGTGGCCTAGTGGGGAGACATGTAATTCAGAGGTTGGTGGACATCACAGCCTGGGACGTTGGAAGGTGACATGGGGCCAGTGTCCCAGGACATATAGAGTGTAGGTCAGTAGTGTGTAGGTGTGACCACAGGGATACCACAATGTTCATGTATGGATTGCGGCCCTGTAGTGAGTGAGAGGGTGTAATGTCAGCATTGAATCCATCCTCCAGCATGTTGGCAACAACACCTGGGTCTGCAATGTTCCTGAGTGACTGTTGTATGTGACAGCAGATGTGGGTGTTGCCATCGACTACTGATATACCACCATAATGTCTGGTGGTACACCCCAGAATGTGTGGCAGTCATGTTTACATAGCTAGTCTTGGAGTATGTGATGAGGAAACCTGTGGCCCCACCATGGCTGACCAGTGAGCCACCCCACACATGGGAATGTACACCACTGTGCAACAGCCTACACCTGTTGTTGTACATCATATGTCCATGGAACATGACCACCAGAGTGGCGTCTGTTATCTGGTGTGTACCATCATGGCTCTGTGTGGAATAGCATGATCCATGCAGTTGTGTACATGCTAATGAAGTGTACTGGGGTATGTGTCAGCATTTGTGTGTGCATTGTCCATCTGCACAGGTGTCATGATGTTAACAACCGCTGTCAGCAGGCGTCTGTAGTAGGTGTTGTAGTACTCATGTACTGTGTATGCTGTGATGGGTGTGTTGCCGGGATGTGGCTAACAAGGTTGATTAGCATATGTTCGGAATCCACCAATGAGGGGATAACCCCAGGTGTGTAACACCAGTCACATGGTGGTAGTGTTCATGCCAAGGGTAATGTAGGTCTTGGAGGTGGTGTGTATGGGTTGACCCAGCAGAGCGGAGGGTATGACTCATGGATGTGTCGGTACATGAGTGGCTATCCCAGTGAAGTGTGGGGTAGTGTCAGTCACACATCAGTAGTAGCTGTCTGAGGCCCACTGTCCACTATACCAACATAGAAGGTATGTTACCCGTGGGGTATGATGTTGACTCTGTCGCTTGTTACAATGTGTATAGCAGTCCTGGACACAGTTAGTTGCACGTGGAGCACCTCTGATGCATTGTGCTAAGTAACTTGCCAGGATGTGTGCAAAACATAGTGGGATATGGGAACCCCTCAGCTGTGAGTGTGCCGGTCCAGGTATGTGCCTGAAAGGTATGGTCTGTCTATAACCTGTCATTGCAGGTGTGCTCTGCACAGCCTAGAGGCAGGTCCCAGTCACTGCAGAGATGTTTGAGTGGTGCATTATAAGGTGTGCCTTGCCTGCGTGCGTCACAGAGGAAGATGCAAGCATTGTGTCACATGACCCCATGTCGTGCCTGCCAGTTACCGCCCTGCTGGTGACAGTTATTGGAAACTGTGCAAGACAGGCAGTATAGAAGCAGCAAGTGCCTTACATGTGAGCTGTACTCCCAGGGCTGACAGGTGCAAGTCATCTGTGCCACAGCATTGTGTTTGACCCGGTCAGTCATAGCGGACAGATACCAGATGCCTGTGGAATGACAATAGGACCATAGGCAACTGTTGAAGTGACACAGTCAGTCATTGTACAGTGATATCGTGTCCAGACGAATGCAAAATGCTCCCCAGGGCTTGCCCCACACCCTCAGGGCTATAAGACTGGTGAGCTATTGCATGTCCCTGCACACGTAGTCTGTGAAGTGGCATCACAGGGCAGTCACACTAACATGGAGAATGACAGTCATATCATACCTGGTGAGGTGTGGCATGGGTGCATAGGTTATGTTGCAGAAGCAGTTACCTGACAGCAAGATGTAAGCGACTAATGCCTTGTGTAGCCTGCTGTGTGGAACTGCAGTGTGACTCCCTACAGAGTCATCTATGACTGGTGTGTTGTGAATGTTATAACTCACTATTGGCTGTATGTGATGGGCACACATGAGTCTGTGGGCTATAAGCTGGTGATGTTGTCTTCCATGATGGGGGCTACCTCTGGTGCCTACAGTGAGTATGGAGACGTACTGCACAAGTTGTCCTCATAGGTGTTGCCAGTGGTGTAGATCATGTGAGACTATATGATGGGTGGGGTGTGTTGCGAATGTTACACATCCCCAAATGACTGTCAGGTGCAGTCAGGGTTGGTGACAGCATTACCCCCAGCCATAGCTGTCATCCTCCTGTCCCCAAACTAAGGAACATTAGCCCTCATACAGTGTGACAAATGGGAAAAATGTGGAACACTTACAACTGGCTTACTAACATCTTCAACTAGGAAGGGCATATGATGGCTAAAATAGGCTGGTTGTACATATAAAAAAGATATTCTAATGAATTAATATGATTCCCATCTATTTAGCCATGGCTAGCAGGTAAACAATTTACAACAATGAATGTGTGACAAACCCTTCCAATGTGGAACCTTGAGGAACATGCAACTTTTAGAACCCCATATGAGGTACGTTCCTCGTAATGAGGTACACCTGCGAGCTATGCCCCCAGCACGGCTGCAGAAGTGCATCCCCCACAGGCTGTAGTGCTGTATGTTGGGAGGTGAGCATTGAATGTGTACATGAGACAATTGCTCTATTGCCACATGTACGACATATCCCTCATATAGACAGGCAGTAGCACTGGTACATGACAGTTGGACATGCCTATATATACAACCATGTCCCACAGGATATGTGCATTACGTGTGTACAACAGCTGCTGTACCATAAGCAAGCTGGGAAGTGTATGACAGCCAGTGTACCTGTGGGAAATGGTGTGGAATGGGGGCTATAGTAATCAGTAGCTCATGACATGCTCACAAGTTCTGAACAAGTGCCTAGCATGACCACACGATACAGATAGGGTGTTGGATAATATCAGCCCACAAGTGGTGATGACAGTCAATTAGGGTGGCACCGCACTATAACCCTGCTGAGTATGGTGTGCATGTCCATGAACCATTAGCACTGTAGATGTTAGCAGTACAGATGTACAAGGCAGCACAGATATTTGATTACAAATACCTTTGCATGTCACAGGAGTGTTCCGCCAGTGGCCTGTTGACAGACTCACAACTACAAAAGGTGCAAGAGTGACATGTGCACAGCACACCAGTGCCAGCTACAGTAGAACAGGGTTAATGTGTTGTACCCCACCCTCATTGTAGCCCATACCACACAGACAAATGTTAGGCATCTGTGTATGTAGGGCTGTGAATGGCCATGACCTATCAGAATAGCTGTGTCAGTGTTGTGAACAACATACAGAATGGGCTGTGTGGGTGAGGTGTGTGACATATGTGCACAATCTGATGGATGATACCAGCAGTGTCACCGCTAGGTGAACATCCCTGTACCCATAAACTACTACCTATGCTGTGGTCAACATTATGGACACTGTGTAAGGGATGGTGCTGTGCAGTGCACCCCCCGACATGGTGACGTCTCCAGGCCCCTTAGGTAGTCATATGATGTACCCATTTCATGTCAGGGTGCCATCCATGAGCACGGAGATCACTGGACAGGCATATACAGCACTGTGGTGACCAATATTGGATCACATACCACCTGTAAGGGGTAATGGCTATGCATGGATGTGCGATACCAGCCTTCACAATCCTCACATCCACTATGCAGCATGCTGTCTACCTTGCAGAAGGACATTTGCTACACCATGATGATGGACATGCTACATGTCCATATCCTGATCTATAAGACATATGTCATGGACAGCCGCCGTCCTAATACTAGGATCGCCACAGGCTGGACTGATCCCTGTGCCATATATGTGACATACTCCCGCCATACCATGCAACCCTGTCCATCAAAGCTGCACATGTCATCCCAGTCATACATGGTGGGATGACCGCTTGGTAGATGTACTATCAACTGACTGGATCAGTAATGTGGCACTGATGCACCTTGCGGTGGCACAATGGCTGTCTTGTACAGCTTGGAAACCGTGCCCGCACATGCTATGGTTGATAACCATCCCTGCGAATGTCGTATGACTAGCCATTGTCCCATGTCTATCACATGTGCAATACAGGCGATCTGTTGCAGGATGGTAAACAGTTGCACAGTGCTGTGTAGATGTATATGGCAAAACACATGAATGTACAGGTGTCCATGCGTATGTGTGCATTGTCACTGCTCAAGTCCATTACGGCTGTGTCTGTGTTGATATGTGACATATACACAGCATCCAGGTCAACAGTAGTACCGTGGACACATCCAGGCATGTGCAGATAGGTAAGAACACAAGTGCAGGCAAATAGACATGCCCACAGCAAGACAGCATTTACATGGAGTATGAACACTGTAATGAGGTGACACACATATATGGTGATGATATCCAATGCATAATGGGTGTGACATGTGTGACACAAACACGTCAGTCGTGTCAGTGTCATGATGCTTTGCAAAGATAACTGTGCAGATGTAGTAGATGTCATAGAAATGTATGTGCAGCAGTATCTTTGTACATCTCTGAAACTGTGACCTGTCACCATTATTATGTCTTACAGATAATGCCCCGTACACGCCTCCCAGCATACACACGCCAGGAGGAAGATGTCCTCATCCCACAGCTCCATGACAACTATGACTTGTTGTTCAACCATGTGCCACAGCATGCCCAGCAGCAGGATGACCTGTGGCAGGATCTACACAGGAGGGTGAACGATGTGGGTGGCCATAACCGCACCTACCAGCAGGTGCGCAGACACTGCACGGACTTGATACAACATGCAAAACAGTGTGCCACTGCAATTGCCAGGGAACAAAGTGGAACAGGTGATGGGCCACCAACCCAGCCCCCACTCACACACACCGAGGAGCTACTGGCCAGTCTGGGGAGACCCAGGGAACAGCATCCAGAAACACTAGCTGCCATCGTGGAGGTGGGTGTCTCCCAACCAATGAGCCTGGAGTTGCCTGGTAAGTCAGTACTGCACATATTGCTATTATATCCCATGTAGTTGCATGTGTCACTGTACATTATGTGAAGTAACAACATATGCAAGGTATGTGGACACACATGCTGCATACTACAGTATGCTACATTGTGTATGCACACATGTGCATACTATATGCTATTACACAGGTGAATGTGTTCACATGCACAGTGCAACCTGTGGCTGTCACACAGTCATGGATAATGTTCATACTGGCGTGTCACCCCTATACAGGTACCTCTGGCATGCTGCACAGACATGAGTCCGTTGCAGGTGAGACTGTCATCAGTATCAGGCATGTTACATGTAGATCTATTTGCCATGTGGCCAGTTAACACATGCACACCTGATGTTTGTTCCAGTCATGATATGCAGGTCGCACCACCCGTCATTCGCACAGGCCACCCATGTGCAATATATACAATCGTAATGATACACCGACTTGAAACCACAGTACTTGTCATTGCGACATGTGTGGTCAGCTGTGCATACAACAGTGGAGGTGTTCTACACTGGAGGCATATGTAGTATGCATTGGAACAATATGTGTGGTACACGCACAGTACCACACAGTGATCTGTGTAATGGGCAGCCCACAGGTGTCACCATTGTGTCATATGCCCCTGCATTGGGTGCACACATTGTGATGTGCTACCTAACTTGTCCCAGACATGTAGTTTTCTGTCTGCAATACTGTCACACTATCGCATGACCTATACCCCACATACCAAACATACAACCTGTTGTCTGCATAACCCTGTGGATTGTGACATATCTGACATCTATGGGTGTATGTCATATGGGACAACACAGACATGTGAGATAGATGCCCATCACACACAATTGGCTAACACATGTGCACACATGGCCATGGGGGATGGCCAGAGACATGTAGCCACATAGTACTTGGGATGTGTATACACCCTGTTGCACATTGTCCACACATGGTCCAATTATAGCCTTAGTTGACCGCTTATACAGTTGATGTGGTACACTGGACATCCTAAAAGCCTGTGCACAGCTACTGGAGGTGTCACTGAAGTCTGCCATATACAATCTGTTGAACATCACGACTGTGTTGCAGTTAAGGCTATGCAATGTGTACATATTATGCATTCTACAGCAACATAGATGCCTCATGATGCCATGCAATGGCACAGTGTCTGTACTTCACGGTATAGCAATGTAGACTGCTCACACTACCCTCCCATGCTCATGCACATTTGCTAAACATGCATTCTATCTGTAGGGCATACACACAATACTGCAATGTGATGCCCATTATGATGCTGTACATGTGTCAGGACACCATTGTGTCAGACATGTATGCATGTTAATGCACATGTCAGCAGATTACATGTCAAGGTCACGTCAGACATGTGTACTGTTATCCTTGTCTGGGCCACATGGTGTATCATGGGGATGCATGCATACTACCATGATTGTGTGAACTGCATGGCTACTGATATGACACCTACTTGCTATAGTGTGCACCCCAGGGAGGTATGCTTAATAACACTATTAATGTCTGAGCTGCATGCCCTCTGCTGTATCGCAGGCATGCTGCATGCCATCTGACAAATCACATGCATGGTGTGTGTGTGTGTGTCTGTGTGTGTGTGTTTGTGTGTGTGTGTGTGTGTGTGTGTGTGTGTGTGTGTGTGTGTGTGTGTGTGTGTGTGTGTGTGTGTGTGTGTGTGTGTGTCTGTGTGTGTGTCTGTGTGTGTGTGTGTGTGTGTGTGTGTGTGTGTGTGTGTGTGTGTGTGTCTGTGTTTATGTGTGTGTGTGTGTCTGTGTTTGTGTGTGTGTGTGTGTTTGTGTGTGTGTGCGTGTGTCTGTGTTTGGGTGTGTGTGTGTGTGTGTGTCTGTGTCTGTGTCTATTGTACTTTACAGTATTTCTTTGCATTCACAGGTGATGTAGGTGCGTTACCCTCCTGCGGTCCATCTGATGTTAGTGTCCCCACAGATACTAGCGGTACATGAGGTACAGGCAGGGTTGTCAGGGGCTGAATCTGTGCCAATGGTTACCATCCCAGCTATGTCCCCCTCTTCCCTGCACACAGTTCTGCTGCCAACACACACCGCATCACCAATGGCCATAGAGGAAGGACAGTCAGCGTCTGTTAGCATGGAACAGGAACGTGTGGTGGCTACAGAAGGTGTGTCTACACACCACGGTGTCAGTGTAATGACTACAGATGTGCCACACAGGCATGTGGCTGGTGGTGCTCGTAGGAGGACCTCTTGGCAGACATGCACCTGCAGGACAGAGCGCAGCAGCTGGTATCACCAGACGCATGTTCCAGACTGTAATGGCAGCACAGGCACGTGCTGAACGGCAGAACAGAGAAGGGCAGAGGCTGCAGAGGGCTGCTATTCACACCCTAAATGACAACATCCAGGCATTGGCAAATGCTCAACAGCAGATTGCTAATGTTCTGGATAGGTGATTAGGTGAAATGGTCGGAATCCTTGACCGAGGCATGGCCATCCACGAGTGGGAGCTGTCTGTGCTGGAACATCTGGTCGGAGTGAGGTGTAGGCCACGTGGATGTAGGCTGGCAACACCACCTAGTGTAGATCGACATGAGCGTGCCACCTCACATTCCGCTCCCATAGTGCCGGTAGCAGTAGCAGTGCAGCTGGTGCTGCGCTGTCAACACCACAGCACAGCAGGCCATGTGGACGTGGCCCTGGACGTTCTCAGCGGGGACACGGTTCCAGCAGACATGTGTCGGACAGTAGCCACTCTGTACCTCCAACTGGTAGTGCCCGTGCAACCCCAGGCAGGCACAGGTCACGTTGCCATGGATGGACACAGTGAGCTGTACAACCTGCTCTGTACACTCTGGGGCTGTCAATTATACCCCGTGTAGGCCTCACAAATGGCAGAACTGTGTACACACATACACAGACACAGTGAACACAATTGTAGGGCTCCACAACATCCACATGCATTCTGCACAGACATGTCCAGTCAACTCACCGTCCCTTACACACACACATAATGTTATCCATTGGTGCAGCCTATACCCCTGGCAAACATATCACCCTGTGCATATGATGAAGCCTGTGCCGCAACCCTGTCATCCACACCATCGGTGCAGGGTTATGCACAGATATTCTGATGCACAGGGTGAACAGCATAGTGAGAGGTGTATGTAATATTACCTGTGTATGCATAGTGAGGGATGATAATATTGCAGTGGTTGTGTGTGAATACTGAGAGATGTGTATGTGATATTACCTGTGTATGCATAGTGAGGGATGTGTATGTTGCAGTGGTTGTGCATGTATACTGAGAGATGTGTATGTGACATAGGTTGTGTACTGTCGGCATGCACCGGTCATACCATGTAGTGCAGGTGCAGCATGCATTGTGATGTGTTCCCGGTATGTGTCTCGGTTACATCTGTAGCACCATGTTGGTTGTGATACCCTGGTTCCCTCCTATGGTGAACTTGCATGTGCCTACAGGTAGCAGTGTTTGCAGTACCCCATGTGTAACTGTGGATTGCTCACAGGCACGTCTGGCAATATCAGCATGCTACATGTACCCTCAACCAGACTGTTGGAAACACCAAAATGACACATATGTCCACACATATACTGCACCTGATGCATGTGGTCAGTGCCACAGGCTACACTGGACAGAGACGTGACATACATAGCAAGACACATTACAGGTATGTTGATATGGTGCAGGGGTTGTACACAGCGGTCTGGCCAATGATGTTGTGAGGTGACACTTGGTAGCTAGAGGCCACACTGTGCAGCAGTAGGATACTGTAACAGTACGGGAACATGGCCACATTCACGGGGTGTACACCACTATAACGCACACCCCATAGTGTGCAGGTGGGGACCCTTGCCAGTATGGCTGGGACCTATGGCATCAACAGGGTAGTGCAATGCATCACCATTACAAGTTAGTCACCACGTGGGGTTAGTGATCATTTCTCACTGTATATTAGCATACACCCTCACACCAAGAACCACACATACATACAGACACAGACACACTGTGGTGACCACACATGTGTATACGGAAAGCCGACGTGTGTGATGCACCACACCGGCCGACGTCATGCTTCCCACACTGACGTATGTATAGATCTCTACAACGGTGTACAAGGATGTGTAACAACTGGGACATATTTCCTGCGATATGTGGCATCTATGGACATGCATTCAGACACACATGGCAGTACTGGGAATTATACACCTGCCATATGATGACACGTTTGACAGACATGCAGCAGTATTGATTGCATTATGTGTACCAATGCTATATCTGGCAAATGTGCTGCTATATGCGCACGGGAGGTTGTAGGTGTTACAGGTGCCATGTGACATATAGTTGGTAACACCTGACCGCTGTGTATGCATTATGTCAGCACTGTCACGTAACAGCTACATAGCATACTGTTTGCACATGGCATGATAGGATGGTGTGTGACACATCTGTGAGCCACCCCCTGCACACATACATCTACACAGGTGGTACACCACATTATGCACACACATCCCTCCATATGTGCTGTTTGTATGTCACCGTATACAGGTGTCAATGATGGGTCTGCATTGCGACTGCATGTCGTAGGTTGGTGCAACTATGGTACGGATATCGGCCACTGCACATGCATGGTTGCTACATGCACAGTACAGATGTCACATGTGTCTCCTGTTGCCATGTTTGTATGCATTGCTATTGTTGGACATGTGTGTTGACATACATAACACATGGACTGTGGTATGATATCACGGGTGTCACAGGCGACCAGTACAAGGGTATGTGTCCCGGTCAACATTGCTACCTGCTGTAGTGTGGACATTCAACAGACATGGGCCCACCTTCCATGTGCGTGTTTAGCATTGATTAGGCCACTGTTATGCATGAGGTACATCACAGGCTATGTATGTATGTGTTGTGTGTGCAGTCCATGCACACATCCACACAATCACATGTATGACATATCCAGACGTGTGTTCATTGGTGTACAGCAACAGTCAGGTGCCACAGCTGTGTAAGGGCCGTGGTATGTCATGAGCCGACCTGTGCATGTATACTGGTATCATTGCAATGCATAACACCTGTTGGATCCCTGTTGGTACATGTGTACTCTGCACAGCTGGTGTACACCTCTATATAGCCCAGTGGTCATGTGTCACATGGTGTTGTGATACTGTAAGGCTGTGTAGTGCTGCACCGAAGACATGGTGCTGACTTGACAGCTACAGTGTACACTGCAGTGTGTACGTGTGTGACCTGCACCTGTGACAGCTGTGATGGCAGCTGTGTGTGCACAGGTCGCTGCATGTGTGACCGCCCTGTGTGTGAGGACAGTTATACTTTCCTGTGCCCTTCTGTACTGTGCCCTTCTGTGTATACACTCCATCTGCATGCACGACAGGCCTTTGCAACAGCTAAGTGTATGAGCATGCCCAGTATGCTGTTGTGGAGATGGACACACAGTACAGTCCATGTACACAGTTGTGTAGATGGACACACGGTACAGTCCAATCTGAGACCTTCCGTGTTTACACTCCATCTGCATGCAAGACGGCCCTTTGCAACAGCTAAGTGTGTGAGCATGCCCAGTATGCTGTTGTGTGGATGGACACACAGTACAGTCCATGTACACTGTTGTGTAGATGGACACATGGTGCAGTCCAATCTGAGACCTTCCGTGTTTACACTCCATCTGCATGCAAGACGGCCCTTTGCAACAGCTAAGTATGTGAGCATGCCCAGTACGCCATTGTGTAGATGGACACACAGTACATTCCACACTGCACCCTTCCATGATTAGACTCCGTGTGCATGCAGGATGGCCCTTTGCAACTGCTAAGTGTGTGAGCATGCCCAGTATGCCGTTGTGTAGATGGACACACAGTACATTCCACACTGTGCCCTTCCGTGATTAGACTCCGTGTGCATGCAGGATGGCCCTTTGCAACTGCTAAGTGTGTGAGCATGCCCAGTACACCATTGTGTAAATGGACACACAGTACATTCCACACTGCGCCCTTCCATGATTAGACTCTGTGTGCATGCTAGACGGCCCTTTGCAACTGCTAAGTGTGTGAGCATGCCCAGTACGCCACTGTGTAGATGGACACACACTACATTCCAAACAGACGTGTGATACTAAGCATGTGGGCATGGCCATTCACATCCTGTATAGCCATGGTGGTCATCCAGGCAACAGATGTCCATTTTCAATGTCACAATGGATGCCTACATTGAACACACTGGTTGCTGTCTCGAAGGGTGTACTGTCTGCAGCGGATCCCGTATCTATTTAGTGTTGTAGTGCTCCATAAATATTTAGTTGGCCTGATGACAGCACTGCCGTGTTTGTCTACATCTACCTTGGGACAGTAATATGCTTTCAGACTGCTCACTCTCTAAACATTCCCTATCGGCATCTTTGCCTTTGCGGATGATGTCACCCACCTAGAAGTATGCCTCTGGGAATGCTGTGTTCAGTAATCTCGGTAGCGCGTTCTGTAAATGTGTAATGCTGTAGTGTGATAAGGTAGTTAGGGGTATGTTCAACTCCTGGCCCTGCCAAGTGTGTGTGTGTGTGTGTGTGTGTGTGTGTGTGTGTGTGTGTGTGTGTGTGTGTGTGTGTGTGTGTGTGTGTGTGTTTCCAGCTGCCTGGGGACACAGTAATGCATTTACATGCCTCACAACACATACATTCCCTATCGGCGTCTTTGCCTTTGCGGATGATGTCACCCACCTAGAAGTATGCCTCTGGGAGTGCTGTGTTCAGTAATCTCGGTAGCGCATTCTGTAAATGCGTAATGCTGTAGTGTGATAATTAGTTAGGTGTATGTTCAACTCCTGGCCCTGCCAAGTGTGTGTGTGTGTCTGTGTGTGTGTGTGTGTGTGCGTGTGTGTGTGTGTGTGTGTGTGTTTTTCCAGCTGCCTGGAGACATAGTAATGCTTTTATATGCCTCACAACACATACATTCCCTATCGGTGTCTTTGCCTTTCCAGATGATGTCACCCACCTAGAAGTATGCCTCTGGGAGTGCTGTGTTCAGTAATCTTGGTAGCGCATTCTGTAAATGCATAATGCTGTAGTGTGATAAGGTAGTTAGGTGTATGTTCAACTCCCGGCCCTGCCAAGGGTGTGTGTGTGTGTGTGTGTGTGTGTGTGTGTGTTTCCAGCTGCCTGGGGACACAGTAATGCTTTTACATGCCTCACAACACATACATTCCTATCGGCATCTTTGCCTTTGCGGATGATGTCATCCACCTAGAAGTATGCCTCTGAGAGTGCTGTGTTCAGTAATCTCAGTAGCACGTTCCGTAAATGCGTCATGCTGTAGTGTGATAGGGTAGTTAGGTGTAAGTTCGATTCCCAGGCCTGCCAAGTGGGTGTGTGTGTGTGTGTGTGCATGCTCCTGTCCGCCTGGGGACTCAGGATATGCTTTTATACGCTTCGCACCACGGATATATCCTGCTGACATCTTTGTCTTTGCGGATGTTGACACGCACCTAGTAGAATGCCTGTGGGTCTGCTGTGTTTAGTAATCTTGGTAGCGCATTCTGTAAATGCGTCATGCTGTAGTGTGATAGGGTAGTAATGTGTAAGTTCGATTACCAGCCCTGCCACGTGTGTGTGTGTCTGTGTGTGTATGTCTGTATCTTTCTCTCTCTCTCTCTCTCTTTATATATATATATATATATATATATATATATATATATATATATATATATATATAAAATCTATGTTCTGCCCATAACTCCGCTCTTGCATGGACAGCTGACTGTTTCATGTATCGCATATTTGCATAGCTTTCACATACCAATGGGGTATGTTGCAAATCCCAACATTGTCCATGCAACGTCCGTGTTACGGGTGGTGTTACACGCCCTTACAGGCGTTTGCTGTATATCTTGGCAGACATCTATCCTTACTGTACTCGTACATGCCGGAGGCTTAATGTATCATGGCCTAGTTTTGCTGTGTGTATGTCTATTTGTGCTGTGTGCATGGCTGTGGGTATGTCCCACTATCATCATTTGTAAAGGTGACAGCCCTATAGGTACTTCATGTAGACTGCTGTGTCATTTGTCATGTCAGCACATACCTGCGGACAGTACTGTACGTCCTACTGCAGCGCATTTCATACCTTCTGTGTTATCTTGCAGTCAATAATGCTGTTTCCTCACACATGTATCTGTTTCTGATCATACCACTCCACCTCCTAGAGCAGACTTCTGGACAAGGCCTTATCTAATAGTGGGACACATAGGGGCAGTATTAACATGTTGCTCTTACAAACGTAGATAGTTGACACAATAATAGGTTTTGCATTAGTATGGCTTTTCTGACGGATTTGGTGTCTTAATCACATGTTTGTCATTATTTCATGACTTCAGTTATCAGGAATGTGCCAGAATGGTACTGATGTTACGTGGAACACAACAAACATATGAGGCAGAACTCTGCACATTCTGCGTAAATCTGTACAGTTGCGGAGTATGTGACTGATACAAGATATCAACTTTCTGACACCAATACACACACTGTATGGCGGCATCACAGGCCACATGCCATTACATTTATATTGCAGGACACACTCACTGAGAGAGTTGTATTCCTCACACAGGCCAACAGCTGCTTATCCACACTAATTAGTCTATCATGTACCGTATGTGTGCGCAGGTATTTGCGCTTTCCGTCAGTGGCAGAGCTCACGTACGAGTATGAGGTACTGGACATTGTTACGGTGACACTGCATGACACCCTGAGGGACACATTACTTTTGTGTCTATTAACCTTCCACATTGACATTCACAGGGCATACATTGTCATTCACATTTGTCGGAGTACATGCGTATGACTTGTACATGTTTTCTCATTTGTCCTGATGTCTTTCTTCTCCCCTGTCCACCTAGTATCACTAGTTCTGTACATGTATTTTGGACAGGTTACCTTCATACCCCTAACCTGTGCACATTATGGGTAAACGCCCTAATGTTTGACTTTTGCCCTTGTTACATTTGTCATAGTAATGTGCCTTTCTGGTAAATTGCTGGCAAGGCATTACGAACTGTGCGGATAGATAATAGTGACTGACATTTCCATTACATGATTAGCAACACTCATAACATTCATATTCCTGGCTACGCCAGTATTCTCACAACGTTCTGACTTTGTCTGGGGTATATCTAATATAGTCCCTATTTGTATTTCATGTACTATGCCTTAGTGCAGCTGTCTTATTCTGACAGTTTGCCAGTTATGGTTACCATCTTGGTTGTACACATGTCCATCCATGATAATCGCCTACATGACACTGATATAGGGCCCTACATATTCCAAAAATGGTTTACGCAATATCCAGTGGATGGTTTGCCCCATTATTGAGAATATAGGTGTGTGCTATACCCACATCACTCCCACGGGGTGGGCCTACGAAATCTCTGCCAAACAACACCTAGGCCCATTTCTGCATACCCATGATTCCTATACCTGACAACCCTCTACATTACCCATTACACATGTTTAATGTGAGCAGTACTGAAGTGTGGAGACACTTATATGCACTCCCCACTCTCCAGATATCAGTTCGTACGTCATACATTCTATTGACACATGTGTCATCACCCTTGCACCTGCTACTGTTGCATGTACAGCTATATCGTATTTGCTGAGGTCACTTATTTTGCGTCAATGTCGGTTGACACTACGTATGGATAAATTTTTGGGGTCCTGCAATGGACACCTATATGCATGTTTAAAGTGTAGAACTTGCTGGACTGTCACTTTCTGGCCAATGGTTTGGAAGGCAGCGGTTTATTCACCTTTCGTGCATGTCTGTTTGTCTACCCATATTAGCTATAACATGGCCTATTTACGTACATATGTCATATCTACGGGACATATGTCTGTTGAGTATACATACATACATGTACAATCCTCATTTCATAACTTGCTTTGGTTTATGTCTGTGGATTACGTGTATACACATATATCTATATCCATACCATACCTTTCCACTGTACAGATTGTCGCAGAGTGTACAGCTGGTTGCCTCTTTATCTTCGGTGTGTTTTACATAAACCTGTGTCTATCTGGAAATGTAGTAGCATTTCATTTGAGACTTACGGCGGTGGGAAATACTGGCAATAAGTTCAGGTTACGACTGCATACCCTTCAGGGAATCCATGCTACTGACACACCCGTTATTCTATCCAGTTTCTATGTTTGTTCTGGCACATATCTGGGGTTTGTCCCTATTTTGTACCGGTAGTTTGCATGCCTTTGTCCGGTTTCATACTTTACGGGGTTAACAGGTTTGAGCCATGTATATCTAATGTGGGGGAAACAGCATTCATTTACTATGCTGTGAGCGGATCACACACGCACAGGCGCACTTGCATTTCCTTATTGTGGGTTACGCGCAGGCGCACATGCATATCCTTATTGTGCGTTACATATGTTTACTAAGTCTTTGTGCTTACGTGGGCTTTATTACTTGTGACAGTACCAGTAAATTATCTGCAATCCGGTTAACGGACATATGCGAAACACACATTCACCTTTACATATTTAACTGTCTGTACAGCACAGACGCAGTCATTACACTTTCACATTATATGTGCTGTAGTCGTAGTTGAACCGGGACTGCATTCACGTTGGCCGGATGCTGTAACCACTATACTTTTGGTGTTCTGACTCATTTATATGCATACCCATAGTACATAACTACATTAACATATGCCTCACCGCTTCACTTACGACACAGGCATCCATTCTCCTGCTGGGAAAAATGCGGTACTACATGTTACACATTCCCTATTCCCTACTGCTCTGGACCCAAGCTGCATATTTAATCACTGCAGGGATATTCAGTACCCCAAGGCTTATAGTCCTGACACATACAGGTCTTTAATTGTCAGGGTGTTCATGTGGTGATCTGGGTTTAGGCTTGTCCGCCTGGTGAATGGAACTGCCCTGACCATGTTCAAATGTCAGACAAAGCACATGGACAGGGTTTGTCCATTTTAAACATTTTATCTGTGTTTACAGACACAGGTGTTTGGGCACCTGTCAACAGCTTTTAATGTTGGCAATATATAATATGGGTGGGGGTGGTTACAATACATAATCCATGGTGACTGGTGTTCCCATTCACATTTGACTATTTCCTGTATTCATTCATACGAGGATTATTATTTTGCACATGACTTAACTATGAATTAACTATAGGTACGCAGTAGTACAGTCAACATATGTGAAGGTTTGTTACAGTATAAATGTACAGACCTCTGTAATACTCAGGGACTACCCCACGTCCTTCACAACATTTCATGCTAATGTACATACTATTATTCTGTGAACTTTCGAAGTTTGTGAGAGCAGTAATTACATCTGTCCCTAATTTGCCCACCCATCCTTTTAGGCTTTGTCCAGATTTTCTTGCTGTAATAGGTTGAGAGGTGGTGTTGGTATGTGATTGAGTTGAATATATACTGTCGATAATTCAGTGGGGAGTAGGGTTACCACCTGTTCCTCTTTGCGAGGGGGAAGTCCCACTTTGGACAGTTGTGTCCTGTGACGAAACCTAAGACATGGCAAATGTCCTGTGATTTTACGACAACAGTATATTTCTTATTTTCTTTACTAGTTGCATGATACAGGTATTTTGTATCTGGAACTCATAACTATTATTTGGGATAGCATAAGCTATTCAAATGCTATGAAATAAGCTTTTATCTTGGCATACAAGTGTAATTCTGCCCTTTGCACTGGCCGGGGGTATGTTTTATCCTGCAAATTCTCACATTTCTACAACGGATGTCCCACCTTAGGCATCTGAACAGGTGGCAACCCTAGTGGGGAGACCTGCATGGTGGACAGCTGTTCCATCCTGCATAGTATGTTTTGCATGTCTGTCTAGAAACTGAACAGTACCGTGACTACACATACATGTTTTGTCCAGATGTGTACAGTACTAGACACCGTGGCGTGTAAACAACTCTGAGGTTTCAACAGGTTACTTATCCCATGCGGGATGTACACACATTTGGCCGAAACATGAATGCGCGGGCATTTGGATTTACGTAACTGTGATGGGATGTTTACAAACGTGGGATACATATTTGCAATTCTGACACTGCCTAGGATGATACTTCCTACTACATATGGGGAATACTCGCTATGTGTAGGTGTACAGATGCGCAAGGCTGGTAGCTGGATTTGGTGGACATTCGGACATGGGTGCGGGTTATGTGCTATACAGGGGTTGTTGCGTATTGCATTTGCATGCATGGGTTCTGCTTTTGGATATCCCGGTTCCGCATATAGCATCCTATGTGTATGTGCCGGTTACGTTCCTGTTCATGTGTATAGCACATTTTAATATACATATGTATGTGTGTGTTTGGTATACAATTTGGACTGTCAGGTTTCTTTATGGATGTTTTATAGCCACAACTGCCCAGCTGTGTACTATCACTACCACTGTGGGACTGCTGGTGACCCTGCCCATGGGGCTAGATGTGTGTATTGGCGGCGCGATGACATGATGCACTTCACTTCCACTGGGTATACCTACTTACAGTGCAGTACATTACGGACACACGATTTTAAATATAATTTGTTCCATGGACGGAAAGTCATATTGTGTTGCATGCATTCCTGTTTGGTTCTCCATTTTGTGTGGCCGGGAACTGTCTTGCATGCTTTGCATATGTTTCATTATCCATGGACACTGATAGGTGCGATTACTATTGCAGGCAGACTATAATATTCAGCAGTTTAGGTTGCTCATCGACAGCCGACATTGACACGCCTCTGGGCGCAGCTTAGTAATGCCCCATGCACTCGCGCACGTGTCCTATGCACATGGATGTGGTGGCAGCGCACCTTCATTAATATGCATATGGCGCTACTACACCATATATATGCTGCACGGCCAGCGCAGGCCTTACACTGGCCTTGCGCTGAGCTTCATGAATTCGGGGGATTGTGTTTTTCTTTTTTTGGTGATTAAAATGTGTTTTTGATATATTTTGTCAATGTTTTAGCATTTTGATATATTTGACATTTTGATGTATTTATATTTTAACATTTTGATACATCTAGATTATGAACTGTCTGTATTTTGTTTCCTGTAGCTTGAGTGTCTGTATTTTGATGTTTCTGTTTTTAAATATTCTCATCTACAGAAGTACGAAGTTTTAAAAAGAAAATTGTTTGTAAAATTGTGAGTCGTGCAGAAAACATAAAGGATAAGCTTTTAAATATTAATGTTGACATGAAATTTACAAATCTAAATTTTTTTAGGACTAGAAAAAGAACTTAATTGCATTTTATAAAGGAAAGGCAAAAATAAGATGGCTGCGTCAGGTATGAACAATTTGAAAAGTTCTGGAATAAACTTGATGTGTGCACATGTATATATATATATATATATATATATATATATATATATATATATATATATATATATGTGTGTGTGTGTATATATATATATATATATATATATATATATATATATATATATATACACATACACACACACACATACACACATATAATCATATAATTGAATGAATGAATACAGAATGGAGACCTATATTTCTAAAATTATCTTGCATTTACATATTTATTCTAAAAGTGGAAATTCTGAGTCACTTGTAAATAAAGTAATGTTTGTTTGAAAAGATAAATCAGAGTGGGTTTACACAATCATTCAGTAGTATGCATACATATGTCAGTTGTTGCAATATTAGTGGCACTGGGGCATGTGTTCTAAAGGAATGAACTGAAACATCCGTGTAACATTATTCTGAAATGATGGCCATATCTCTATTAATTAGAAAACTACTATTTCAGTGGAAAGGCAGTCAGTATTTCCAGTTAAATCAAGAAATCAAGAACTATCACAAAAATTACAAATCTGTTAAGTGTAATTCTTTTAACAGGGAAGGCAATGGATGCAATTATATCAAGAGCAAATATCTGATAAATATAAGGTGTCTTTGACTCAATGGCATTTAGTAAAGATATATCTTCAGTTATTTCTTACATAGTGCTGTGGGCAAAGGCCTCGCTAACAATGTATTTTTTTTTAAATAAAGCCTTTGATAATACTTATTTGATTTATAGGTATATTACACGATGGGTTTGGCAGACACAATAACATTATTTGAGGGATTAAGAGATAGCTGCATATCAGGAAAGGAACACCAAGGGTAAAACAAATAACTTCGGTGAATCTGACAATTTAAAAACATGCATTTCATAAATCTAGATTAATGCCTACTCTATTTGACATGTCAGGCTTCCAGCTAGGCAGAGTACTTAAAATTAGCTATCCGTATAACACATACACCAGAATCAGAATCATATTAAGAATCAGAATTTAACTTTGATAAAATCATTATAAATATAGAAGAAATAGAATGTTTTTGGAATCTATTAATGAACTGCATGACAGATTGTCAGTGGGACCTTTTCCAATGTATGTAAATTTGATAGATAAAATCATTATAAATATAGAAGAAATAAAATGTTTTGAAGTGTATTAATGAACTGCACAGCTGATTGTCAGTGGGGCCTTTTCTGATATATATTTTACTAAAGCACACTGATGTAATAATCTTAGATCTTCTAGTTTTATCATTGCATATAAATTGTCTTCCATCAAGCCTTCCTTTTCTAAATTCAGCTTGACAAGCTGATGAAGTTGTATTACCGAGCTCTAAATATAATGCCATCATCATTCAGAACACTTTACAAAACTGATATATAGATGTGTTATACGCCAAGCATCTCACTATAAGAACTAAAAAAAAACTTAAGTCTATCTTGTATGAACCTCTAACAATTGGACAACTCACATCTGTTTTTTTTGGAAAGATTCTTTGTTATTATCATCATTCTTATTTTTATACATATCCATAGTTGTATTCAAAACAAAATTTTATGTAATATGCTTCAGTGCAACACGATTATAGCAAAACCCTCTCTAAGATATATATTCAAGGAAAAGGGGCCTTTCAAGCCACTAATCTACATTGCTGCTGATGCCCAAGAATGCATGGACAAGGCATATACTTCCATTCAGGCTCTGGGGTTTACTCCTTAAACATAAAGATTGTGAATGTCCCAGAACAACATACATATAAATTATTTCATCATCAATTTTCAGCAAATACCATTGCACCTCCTTTTAAAATTTAACTAGCTATGTTTGAGACAGATATACACATATGCAATCCCTTTCACATTGTAATTTTCAAAGGTGCAGACTATCTGAACTAGCAATCATTTCATAATCATCTAAAACTGTTCTGAAATACTTTAAAATAGAGATGTTTCCTTTGCCTTAAGGCAACATTTTCATCCAGAATAAATAAGAAAGTTATGAGACAGCTTGAAAATAGTTTATAGTATTTTTGTCTGGTTGAATCGAATCCAGAAGTATGGAAGATTGTGAAGTGTTAAAAGACAAAATGGGGTAACCATTTGATGGTGAAGCTTTCTGCATCTATTTTTGAAATTCTGGATAAAAAATTAAGCCTAGAGTCATGTTAGCAAATTCAAACTAAACTTCTTTCTGTTATACAATCTGTTGTGCCTTCCAACTTTTCTATGCACTTCAGAATATTCCAGCTAAAGTTGACAATGACAGACAGGCAACATATCAAACAAGTTTGTTAAGTAATAATGAACAAAGTGCAATACCAGACATGACTGGTGACATAAAAGCTATTGAAGACATAACATCTATTCAATATTACGCAGCTTACTGTAGCATAAGCAACATATTATTAAGGAAAAATTAATGATGACTTTTACAAAATTTTGGGATCAACTGTTGTCTTCTGTGATGCAGAAAGATTAACCTAAAGTTTTTCTGATAGCATGATTCACATTAGATAACTTGAGTGACAGAATATTAACTTCAAGAAGCATGCAGATTGATTTCATAAGACTTGTTTTAGTAACAATAGTATCTTTGTGATATTAATTAATTTACAGAGAAGCTATATCTCTAATGTTGACTTCAACTGCAATTCAAAAAGGGCTCTTTATATTGTCATGTGTGTCACATTTCAATTGTTTGTTAAGTCAGAAAACAGTAAAGAACACTTTGAAAAAATATTCCTGATCATGATTATTCTATTAAGACTAAGCTGAACACTAATACTATTTAAAGACATCCTGGTATATATGTTCTGACTTTCCTCCTCTGGGCCAGTAGTCAAGCAGCCTGAATCTTCACAACTGACACCAGTGAGGAATGTTCACTTGGAACAAAGACAGATACACACACAATTTTCAACTGTAGCTCTCTGCACCAGCACAATTTCCCTTAAGAGCATCCAGAGAACACACTCAGTCTGGGGGCTGGGTCATCCTTCTTTCTCTGTCCAGGCCCCCAGTAAGACTCCCCATTGGCACAGCTATAGAGTTGAGTCTTCAGATGAGGGTCCAAGCCAAATCCTCCACCGCCCTGTCTGTGAAACCAGTGATCTGTGTCCCTGTTCCAAGCAGCTGACAAATACACTCTTTGAGACTTGATTTGCACACACACACACACACACACACACACACACACACACACACACACACATACACACACACACACACACACACACACACACACCTCTAAAAGATCAACCAAAATTTAAAGTTTAAATATATTTAATAATAAATAATAAAATAACATGAAAATACTAAATATATATTTACAATAAACACCAGGATTTCAATCACAGGAAATATTAAAATAACACAGACAATAGAGTCACACAGATACAGAAAAACAGTACTTACATATAGATACAGAAAAAGCAGTACTTAACTAACCTCACAATATTTTCCTGACTGATCTAAAGAATTGCTATTCATTGGTTACTTACTAAAGCAAGGCAAGATGAAGTGGGTGAGTGATCCTTTATGTCAGGTTTCAAAAACAGACTGCTCTGAGACTTCTGGCTCATCTACTATTAAAACATAATTTGAGTGCCACCACATACATCTGGTCATCTGACTTTTGGTTTCCATACTACCGCTCTACTAGAAACTGAGAGAGAATCTCAAACACATGTGTTACCATACACACAGATAGAGCTTTGCTAAGATGTGTTATAACATCTGGAAGCCATAAAATCATTACAGAACTTCCACTGTTCCAGGGTAGCAATTAGTTCACTGCTAAGTAGAATACAGCAGGATTCCTAGTCCTTGTTTTCACGGACATTATGTCTCTGGTTGCAATCAGAACTGTAAAATACAATCTTTATGGCCTTTCATGTAATTTAATTTCAGGCTATTTTTCAAAGTTAGTTGGACTGAGATTAACGTCTCTATTCCAGTATCGTCTGTTGCAATATATTAACAGTTACAATGCAGTCTAATGTACAGGTTTATATATTTTTTTTTGTACAGCAGGACCCACTGTTGATACATCTTTAAAACAAACAACTTTACAAATGCATTTTCAACACAAGCACCTGTACAGATCAGTTTGATATACCAATGACATATAATTATTTCCAAAACTCCAGCTAATTATGCTGACATATGTTACATATCCACTGGCCTACTTCTCATGGCATAGTTGGCAATACCTCACATTGCCCCATATGCAGTAGTTATCAGTTCACCTTATTTGTAACTTATTCTCAAAGCATTTTTTCTCAAAGCTGAAAATCCATGCCACAGCATCAAAGACTGAACCCATAATGCCTCACTACCTTAGGTAATGTACAAATTACCATATTTCCATGATAAACCCATAAGTAGAAGTGTTTTACTTCCTAGAAAGACAAGTTGCCAACTAGTTCTTGCAGGTAGACACATCACATTGAAAATTAATGCATATGATGATGTAGTAGTGAAACCACAATGCAACATTTAAATGTATGTATGTACCTCTAAATAACCCATAATGATTTGCAGTCATATATAATTCATTGTCCAGTACCTACAATGACAGTATTCTATGGGTGTGATTATACAGAAAAAGATTGTGTAGACAGTGAATCTAAAAGTAGAACAGCATGTTTTAATCATTTTTTTTGAAAAATCCCTTGCAACTTTAATTAAGATTATACCAAAAATGAAATTAATTGGAAAAAAAATGCTTCTGAAGGAGACCAATACACTTTGAAGCTTACTAAAGTTGCAAGGCTTAAAATGTAATTAATGCATTCTTATCAATGTCTTAGAACAAAAGTGGGTAGCTGAATTGCTTTTGTTATAATGCGTGTATCTTGATTTTTATTTGCAGTGATCTGCACTTATTTATACATGTACTATTTTTGCTGATATATCAAAGACAACTAGATGAGTGCATAGCTTTATTTTTATTTATTTTTTTTATTTGTATTTACTTTTTTATGATTATTACTATTCCCAGGACTACTTACTATTGCTTTTTATGTCTAAATCTCAAATAAAATATTGGTGATTTTAGTAGATGGCTTTGTTATTAGATATATGATATTATTTTCAATGGCTTTTTTGTTCAGTATTGGAGTTGTTGAAACAATATTCATTTCCTGAAAAATGATCCATGCATTGTAGAGATATGTGTGCTTAAAAAATAACAATGATCTATATTTTCATCTTTAATAGTATGTTTGTTGTTGGTTTTCATTATTTATTTCACTAATTTCTGTTGAATCATCTTTGGGCGATTTTTTTTTATTACTTGATGTTTTGATTATGCTGGCTGCAGTTCACTGTAATTAATCATTTAGAACTATGGCTAAAGATAAGATTCTTACTAAATTAAGTTTTGTTTTATAAGGTGAACCTTTTCTATCTAAAAGCTCTGCATCAACCTCTATGGATTCCACCAACTGATAACATTCCCTACTTACCTGCACAATAACACATCTTCCATTTCAACCATAGGCTGGATTCTCACTAGCTCTCCCAACCTTTACCACAGTCCCACTACCTTACCAAACTCTTTGAGTGACCATCTTCCTACTAGCATACTACACCACTCTTCACAGGCAAACAAACCTCACTCTTATAGAGACTGTCATAACTTACATAACTTTAATACTACCCAATTCATCTCTATCCTCTCTACCACTGACTGGTCCATCCTTAAACAACTGCCTCTGAATGATGCTGTTCACAAATTTAATAACATATTCCTTGATATTCTCAACTCCCTAGCCCCTACAAGGCATAATAGAATCAAATCTAACTTTGTCCCCTGGCTTTCTAAAGAAACAAAATCACTTGTGCAAAACCGTGACAATACTTGGAAAGCCTGGACTAAGACTAAACAACCTTCCCTACTTCACAGATACAATGAACTTCAGAATCTTGTCAAAAGACATGTCTGTAAAGACAATCATATTATAACTCTCCCCAAAAATAACTGTAAAACAAACCCACAGAAATTCTGGTCCATCTTAAAGAGAATTCTCAATCCTGGGTCCTCTTCCAATGCCTCTACTTACCCAAACAATAGCCCTCTAGAAACTGCTACCCTTCTCAATAGACACTTCATCGATACTGTCCAGAAACGTACTCCCTCAAACCACAACTCAAACACCACCTATATCCCTCCCAAGCCTCAAAACAGTAATCTTTTCTCCTTCAAACCAGTTCCAACCTCATATATAAAATCACTCCTTCTGAAGCTTAAACCTTGCTCTCCCTCCTCTGACAACCTTCCACCCACTTTCCTCAAATTAGCTGCTGAATCTATAGCCTATCCAGTATCTATCTTAATTAATAGATCTATCCAGGAAGCTACAGTACCAGATATTTGGAAATTCTTCTTCATTACCCTCTTGCATAAAGGGGGAAACTCAACAGACCCATCAAACTTTCATCCAATTGCCATTCTCTCTCCTCTCTCCAAACTTATGGAAAAACATGTACACTTTCAACTCTGAAACTATCTCCTCCAACATAACCTTCTCACACCCTCCCAACATGGCTTCCACCCTAACCACAGCACCTCTACAGCCCTCCTGTCATTTACACACACAATAGCCGAAGCTCGAGACAAAAACCTCCTAGTGTTCAGCCTCTTTCTCGACCTCTCAAAAGCCTTTGACACTGTCTCTCACCCTCTACTTCTGACTAAACTGTCTGACCTCAGTCTAGCTCCCTCCACCCTAACCTTCTTCTCTAGTTATCTGTCTGACAGACAGCAATCTGTTTGTTGGCTCTCCTCCTGCTCGCCCTACCTCCCAGTTACTACTGGGGGGCCTCAAGGCTCCATCTTGGGACCCCTCCTATTCAACATCTTTACAAATGAACTATATACCTCCTGCAAACAATCTGTATGAGTCCAATATGCTGACGATTCAACTCTCATCTGCACTTCCAACAATATCTCTGACCTTCACACACTCACCCAGGACACCTTTCTATCTGTGGAGAAATGGCTAGCTGAAAATCTACTTATCCTAAACCCCAAGAAAAACAAACTTTTGTTATTTTCCCCCGGACTCTCTCTCACCTAAAGTTTAACTTTCTTATCTCATCCTCCAATAACACCACCATACAACCTGACTTCCACACAAAACTTCTAGGAGTCATCATTGATGACAAACTTAAATTTAACCTACACATCCTTCAAAGTATAAAAAGAACTCACTAAAAGCTGGGTATGCTTTACCGAAACTGTAGATTCCTGACCTACAATGCCAGACTATGCCTGTGACAGGTTCTTCTTCTCCCCTCCCTTCTCTATGCCACCCCAATACTAACTAATATTCAAATGACTACCATAGCTAAACTCCAAAAACTTACCACAAAATAGCAAGGTTCATCACAAACTCCCCACATAACTCACACCACTGCCTCTCACTCAAATCACTACAATTGCTAGAACTCCCACAACAACTTCTTCTATCTCAGTTACAAATTATTCACTCTATACTTTATAAACCATCAATCTACCCTGTCCTGTCCTCCTTGATTTCCATCTACACACCAACTGGAACACTTCATACCTCTAACCAACAACTTCTTGACATCTACCAACCAAAAAAAAGCTATTGGTAGATTACTTTATAAATCCACCCTATCCCAAGCATGGAATAACCTCCCATCCCAATTACGCTCCATTGCACACCCTTTACAATTTAAGAAAGAACTCACACTACACTTTATGAGAACCAAAGGTTGTACTTCCCATGACCCTACCTAGCTCCAATTCTACTCTGTAGTACACATTTCATTACATCTTCACAGCATACTTTTTTATCACTCCAATACAATTACTGTTGTACCACATCATACAATCCTCTCAGTATCTTATCTCCCACATTTATTTCACTGACATTTCATTATACCTCTAGATATCCCTTCCACCCCTTTCATGGAGCCTGCTATATACCTTACCACACCAGTTATAAAACAGATGCTTACACCACACACACAGGAGTAAAAGAAAAAAAATGTTTGTTTTTCTTTGCAATTCAGAATATATGTGAACTTGTATTGTTAGCCAATTAATGATTGTTTTTAATCGTACGCTAAACTGTTATGTATGTTTTTAATTGTACACTAAATTGTTATGTATACTTAATCTGTCTGTAATTGGAGCTTTTCTCCTCGGGTCTCCTCTGAAAATGGGCTCCTGGCCCAGCTGGACTAATCCGGTTAACAAATGTCAATAAATAAATAAATAAAATAAAGATATACCTACCCAGGGATTCATGAAGCTTGGTGCAAGGATGGCGCTAGCCTTGCACCGACCATGTGGCATAGAGATGGTGCAGCCGACACGCATATTAATGAAGGCACGCTGCTGTAATGGCCACATGCATAGGAAATGTGTACGAGTGCAGGGGTCATGTCCAAGCACTGCACGGAGGCATGAACATGGCTGCATACACACAACCTAAAATGCTGACTAGTACAGCCTGCCTCTAATAGTAATCACTCCTGTCAGTGTCCGTGGATACTGAAATGTATGCAAAGCATACAAGACATCATTGCGAACACCACAATTAGAAGTAAACACAAAGGCATGAAGCTGAATATTGAGTCCCCATCCCTCGAACAAAGATATTTAAAACCCCATGCCCGTATTCCATTGTAGTGTCGCTAGTTATACCGTGTGGAAGTGAAACGCATCGTGTTAGCATGACGCCAATTGCCAAGCCTAGCCCAATGGTTTGGGTTGCCACCTGTCCTACATTGTGAGGGACAGTCCCCCTCTAGGCAGGTGTGTCATTACCAGAATCATAATAAATGTCAAATGTCCTGCAATAGTAGGACATAATTATGTTCCATATGTTATGTAATAGTCCCATACAGTACGTATGTTCGTAGAAACAGAATAAGCAAGTAAATGAAACAGAATAAGCAACTACACCGCTACAACAATAAAAGCTTATATGTAGGCATGAAACTAAAGTACTATCCTTTGTAATGACCGTGGGTATGTGTTGGCCTGTAAACTCAGATGTGTGCCACGAAAATGTCCCATCCAGGTCATATGAAAAGGTGGCAACCCTACCAATGGTCAGAGCATTTGCTCAATATCTGCCCATTCATGGTCCAAGGCGTCCTTGTCAGGACAGCCCATAGATGAATGGGTATTACCCAGGTCTACCTATCATGTCATGAAAGTATTTGCGAGTACCTATGTGTGTGATGTACAGCATGTGGATGATCTGAAATGTTAATGTAGACCTCACAACCATATTGGTCCCAGAGATATGTAGTGTATGCAATGTGTTCTGTTGACTGTGCCATGGGCCATCAACTAGAGAAGGGATGAATGTTGTTTGTGGAATATGGGGGTGGGGGGGACGGGTAATGTAATAATTCGCCAAGGGGAGACTGGGTTGGATGGACAATAGGTGAACTGGAGATCTACGAGGGAGCGGTGGGTGAATTGGGAAGATTGCCAAAGAACAAATATATACATCTGCAATACAATTCCACAAACATGTGAACATTAAAATGTGCAATACACATGTACAGAAATGTTACCAGCACATACCCACATAATGGTCTGGCCTGAACTGAGCCATCCAACCCCAAAACACCTGGATACATAATTGAATGCCCATCATCCCCTTCACAGCACACCCCCCCTTCCTGAACGTCCACCAAAACCAGCCATACTCGGGCTGCTAGATAGGTGCGGCCATACTTGGACATAGTGACCCCTACCCATATCTAGTAGGCAGTCTCCCCTTAGGCAGTCTCAGGATTGCAAAATATGTATCCCTTGCATGTATAACCCTACTTTACAGCCGTAAAGCAAAGATGGTCATCGGTCCCCACAATTTTTGGATATCCCTCATGGGATATGTATCTGTTCTAAACATTAGACTTGGTGTCACGACATGATGTCCAGTCCTGTATACATCTGGACACAAGTTGTATGAGCAGTAGTTGTCCACAAGACTGCTCAGCCTCCAGCTGGTCCTGCAGAACCTACGTCCCAGGATTAAACACCTGACCATGATGCACGTCTCCCCACATGCATTATCGGGAGTATATACCTTTCACATTTGCATAGTGACAGTTAGATATAGGGTGCTGAAGGCACTTTAAAGCAGATGTAAGTAGGGTTACCACCTGGCCCACCTTGCAAGGGATTAACACCTGACTGTGATGCACGTCTCCCCACGTGCATTATTGGGACTATATACCTTACACATTGCATAGTGTCAGTCAGATATAGGGTACTTAAGGTGCTGTAAAGCAGACGTAAGTAGGGTTACCACCTGCCCCACCTTGTGAGGGGAAAGTCTCTTTTTGGGCAGTTGTGTCTAGACCAAATATAATACAATGGCAAATGTCCTGTGATTGTAGGAAATATGTCCCATATTTCATGTAACAGTTGCATAAAACAGTTATTTATGTAAAATACTCAAAGTTACAAGAAATAGATTAAGCAAACAAACTGCTGCAAGAATAAGCTTTCATTTAGGCAAATAAGTAAAGTTCTTACCTTTGTACTGACCATGTGTATGTGCCGGCCTGAAAAATCTGATGTCTGTCCCGAAAATGCCCCGCTTTGGCCATATGAAAAGGTGGCAACCCTAGACGTAAGCAGGGATGCAAGCGTGTATGCTGTTATATATCAGATTGGCCATAGGTGAGCACATCTCTGCATCCCCAACCACAGGTAGGACACTAAAAGTGGAATGAACAATCTCCCCTTGCTAACTCTGACTTTCAACAGGGCAGTTCCGGTTCCCAGTCGGACAAGCCTAAACCCAGAAGACCATATGAACACCCTGACAATTGAACACACGTATGTTTCAGGACTATAGGCTTTGGAGGTCTGAATATCCTCAAAGTGAGTCAACATGTGGCACAAGTCCAGAGCAGTAGGGAATAGGGAATGGCGCATGTGTAGTAGTGAGTTTTTCTCCAACATGTAAATGGATGCCTGCTGTGTAAGTGAAGTGATGAGGCGTGTGTTCGGGTAACTATGCACCATGGGTGTACATATAAATGAGGCAGAACACCAATAGTGTAGTGGTTAGAGCATCCGACTAATGAAAAGACAGTCACAGTTCAAGGTCGACAATAGCACATATCATTTTCCTTGTAGAATGAATGTTACACTGCTGTAAAGCCAACATTTAAACATGTAAAGGTGAATGTGTGTATCCCATGGGACTATTAACCAGATCCTTTCAATCAAAGTGGTATTGTCATAATGTATAAGGCACAAATAATGACAAATAAGCAAAAGTAAACATATGTAACGCACAGTAAGCATAGGCGAGTGCACCTGCGTGGGTGTAAGCAGCTCCCAGCATAGGAAATGAAAGTTTGTATGTACAGATGTAATATATACACACACACACACACATATATATATATATATATATATATATATATATATATATACACACACACACACATATATATATATATATATATATATATATATATATATACACACACACACACACACACACACACACACACACACACACACACACACACACACACACACACATATATATGTGTGTATAGATATATATCTACATACATGAGAAATATATATCAAGAATGGACATTGTAGCAGTAAAGCATACACAAGGGATGTGAAGGGAATCAAGAGCAATGATGGTATTATAAAGTGCTTTCAGCGTATGTCATAAAAAGCTGCCCAGGAGTAAGCAGAGCATGACTACTCACACCATAGGCAGGGTTTTACCAGTGGGAGTAACACCGTTGAAATGCTAGGTCTACTTTACACACTGACGGAATGTAGTCCCATGCTGGGTCCTCCAAAAATTGGAAAGTGCAAATGGCCGTATTCCATAACCCCAGGAAAGGCATGTATGTGCAAATATACATGGCAGGAGACCCTGTGAATACACAAGATGGGACAGAATGTGTGTAAGGCCCCAAAAGCTCTGGAGAGGGAAATGTGTAAAGGTGTGTCATGGCTGTGATAACAAGTGGAAAATGGATGTTACGTGTGTAAATTTAACATGGATGGGGTGGAGGAACTATGGGTATGCAATTATGGATCCAGGCGTGCCAGGGTTGGATGGGCGAGTTCTAATGGACCGCCCCGTGGAGGTCAGCTAGGTCATAATGGGTACATATGCATACTCACATGCAGACAACAATATATGTTGAAGTACAAATTCTGTAACACATGAATTCCATTTGTTGACATAAATAATAGGAATGTGCCCATACAAACATCGACAGTACATGGAATAATAGGCTGTGCAGAAGAGAGACAGGTCAAATCACACTGTCACATTCAATTTACCATCTGTAATCTGTACATGAACATATAGCAACATCTGTCCACTGTATAACGTGCTATATACCGATTACAAGATAACTAGAGTGTGTCGATGTTATATTGAATAAGGCACTAGTATGCTGGTGTAGCTTATAAACACCATTACCCATGTGTAAGTGCGTATGAGCGGGGAATGTTTTTTTTTCACACTGATGTATGTATATATATATATATATATATATATATATATATATATATATATATATACATATATACATATATATATATATATATATATATATATATATATATATATATATATAAAATATATATATATATATATATATATATATATATATATATATATATATATACACACACACACACACACACATATATATATATATATATATATATATATATATATATATATATAAAACAGCAAGATATGAATATACATGTATGAATACGTATGCAGATATGTCTGTATATATTAATGTAAATAGATATATATGTATGTTACAGTAAATGTACACATGTATATGCCTAGGTTATGTTACAGCAGTTATGGGTAACATGTTTAGACTGGAGATATGTTGATTGGAGGTCCACTCAACAAACGTCTACTTACCACCCCCCCCCCAGCTAGGCTGGTGAGACATACAGACACGCAATAAAGGTAAATACAACACTACTTCTCAGACCACCGGCAGGAAACTACCAGTGGGAGAGATCTACCAGGTCTACACTTTAAACATGGACAGCAACGTCCCTTGCGGGACACCAAAAATGTGGTACCGTCACCCAATGGGGGAACACAATTACGACCAGGATGTAGCTGTACATGGAACAGTAAGTTGTGCAAGCCTGATAAACCATGGGTTGACACAACGTATGACATGTGTCCCGAAACAGGGAGAGTGGGCAGTGTGTAGGGGTGTGTTCATATCCCACCTGCGTCCACCTGCGCCCACAGTAAGGATGAGTGCTGTAGAGTAGTGGCAGGTGGGGGAACTTTGGGTATGCGATTATGGGGCTAGGCGTGCGGGTGTTGGCTTGTAGACACGTATTAGGACCGCCCCGTGGGTGTAAGTAATATTCTGAAGTGGGTATAGCAGATGCCCATGCCTCCCAAACTGTAAGAGCACATCTACTGGACAGTCCGTAAACCATTGGGGGAATATATAGGGACCATATCATTGAACTGTCCCCGATTACCAGGAATGTCCGTGATTGCAAATCAGAATCTTAACACAGTCCCAACTAAACCATCCTAGAACTAGTGATATTATGAGGAAAGGTGGCGGAATACACGTAATGAATAATGACAACATGTAAGAGTCATAAACTGCATGCACCTCAGACAATGTGTATGAATACATATGTGCTCTGTGTCCATCAATGTGTCAGGTTAATAGCACCAACCTTCTAAATGTGTCCCTGAGGTCGTTATGCAGTGTCCCTGATTCAGTGTTTATTCTTCCCCATTCATATGAGAGGTCTGATAGTGAGAGAAAGCGCATGTTCCGCCGACTACCTTAGAAAGTTGATAGAATAACAGGTTTGGGGTTACCACCTGTCCACCTTTGCAAGGGACACTCTCCTGTGGGCAGTTGTGTCCTGCATAATAACTGTAATTAAGGCAAATGTCCTGTGATTTAGGGCAAATACTACCTATATTGTCTGTAGTAGTAGCATAAAACAATTATGTTCCTCTGAAACACCTAAATGTTATAGATAGCAGTATAAGCAACTATAATGCTACAAGAGTAACCTTTTATTTAGGCAAAACAGTGAAGTACACTCCTTTCTACTGGCTGTGGGTATGTTGCCCTGCAAACTCTGACATCTCTACATACAGGTCCTATAGGGTTGCCACCTTTCCAAATGACCAGAGTGGGACATGTTCTGTAGAAATGTCAGATATTCCAGGACTAAACAAACCTACAGCCGTGCATAGTACAGGATTACACTTATTTGCACAAATAAAAGCTTAATCTTGTTGTATTTGAATTGCTTATGCTACTTCACATAACATATAGAAGTGTCATATATAAAATAACTGTTATATGCAATTATTAATGAAACGTAGGATATAATAATGTCCTGTAATCTGGACATGTGCTATGTCTTGATTATTTTCGCACTGTTTCTCGCAAAGTGGGACAGATGGTAACCCTAAAGTCCTACCTTGGCCAGTTGAGAAGGTGGCAAACCTATAATAGGTATGCGGTAGCATGACCCATCCAATGGATGTGGCTACCACAACCCAACTACTCGTTTGTAATGCAGGGTCTCAGTTCCCATGTATCAGCCAGATGGGAGCAAAGTGTATGCGGAACACACAAATATGATTAATTCACTGGACAGGCCGCTGTTTCCGTACAGTCGAACGCCATGCCATCGCCTAATGGGCAGCCATTCCTGATACTGTAGTCATGTAGTCCAATGTGATAGGCATTACAAGGTGGGAGCAGATTGTAAGAGGAGCACACAATTATGAATTATTCACTGGACAGGCTGCTGATTCCATACAGTCGAATGCCATGCGGTCACCTGATGGGCAGCCATTCCCGATACTGTAGTCAGGAGTGACCTTAGGTCAACTGGTGCCCTAGGCAGAGGGCACAATTGCACACCCCACCACACCACCAAGTGCCCCCATCCTGGTCTACCTACACCAAATAAATACTGGTAAAGTGCCCCCAATAAAGTGGTGCCCTAGGCAGCCGCTTAGTTGGCCTATGCCTAAGGCCAGCTATGACTGTAGTCATGTAGTCCAATGTGATAGGCATCACAAGGTATGCCGAAGAGGAGCACATGAATATGAATGATTCTCTGGACAGGCCGCTGATTCCGTACAGTCAAACACCGTGCCATCGCCTAATAGGCAGCTGTTTCTGATACTGTATTCATGTATTCCAATGTAATAGGCATCACAAGGTGGGAGCACATTGTATGAGGTACACACAGATATGATTGTGTCACTGGACAGGCCGCTGATTTCGTACAGTCAAATGCAATGCCGTCGCCTAATGGGTGGCCAATCCCGATACTGGAGTCCTGTAGTACGATGTAATAGGCATCACAAGGTAATATTGTGGTCCTCGCTCACACCCAGGGGTGTGAGTGACAGATGCAAGCACCAATGCCGGTGCATTAGCAAGTGCGGGATCGAGCGGGTGTAAGCGTGTTTGTCTACCAGTATGCGAGTATTGCATTGGTTAAACATAGTAGAGGCTAATCGAGCATAAGAGGCTGTAACCAGAGGATATCATACAGTGCAGTCATTCAACAGTATAGGAATGTATCCCATCATGTAGATGTACATGTGAGTATTTATTTCCAGCATATAGGTACATACATATATAGAGATGTATCAGGGACATACCATGTGGCAACAAAGCATTAAAAATGAATGAAACGGGAAACACCAGCAACGTCTGTATTATGTAGTGGTGTTGCTCTATGTGATCACAAGACTCCCTCAGACAGATATGTGTTAGTCATACATGCAAATAGTTGTACATTGGCCGTATACATCACTCTGTTCATGTAATGTACATTAACACAACAGTACCTGTCCAATTATTATGTGTGAACAGTACTCCTGCAATGTGCAACATCATCATTATGATAAAGGTAAATGGGGTAACCATAGAGGGACCGGTAGTGTTTGTGTACAATGGGGTCATCCTCCTCACGTGTACCTGGACTATGTAGGAGTGATGTGCATACCAGGACCGTGCGCCTGAGGGACAGTGGTGAGGATAACAGTAGTATGTTTTGATGCATATTACAAGGGTTTCATGTGTCCAGTGGGCATGTGTGTGTAATGGACAGCTATGTATAGGGCAGATAGTGTCCTAGGAGCTGAATGGCCCTATGTGTCCATAGGTGAGGGTCAGATGTTGGGGAAGGAGTGTAGGTATGGCCGTGGAGGATAGGTAGGAGCACAGAAATGACAGCATACAGGGTTGATATATGACACATGTGGGGGGGATACACCCTGGATGGGGATGGGTCTTCAGCATTCAAAAGCCCATGGGAACAGTGGGACGGAGGTCTCCAGCCATGGGCAACTGCCACTGCACCTACACAGCTGCAAAGGAGGCAGTGCTGGGGGCTGTCCAGGAGGGGCAGCATCACCCTGTAAATGTGACACTCCACCCTTGAACTGGCGTATCTGGCTTCATAACCCATTAGGGAGCCACATACGCAACATGTCCGAGACCACACGACAGCAGAAATGTACCTGTCTGATCCTGCTCCCAAGGGGGACATGCTCCATCCTCAGTGGTGGTACCACCAGAAGGTGGTGCAAAGCCAACAGAGGTTGATGTTAATGGCTGGGCCCCAGATGTGCTAGTGCCCGGTGCCATGGTCAGCTGAAGTGGGACAGGAGGATCATCCGGGACCTGCCAACCCATTCAGCCTATGGTGTTGCATTTTAAACCCACGTATGGCTTAGTGATAGACAACAGCATATAGGGTTACCTACGACAGTATGCATAGATATCACCAGCAACCCAACACAATAGATGGTATACATTTGCAGAGCAAGCACAATACATGCAAATATACCGCATGACAACTATACAATGTGTATTAGACGTGTGACTGCAGCTATGAACAGTTGCCCATCATTGGCTTGTCACTGGGAATCTCACACAGTGTCAGTCATACCACTGTCTCATGTGACACATGTCCAGTCAGGGATGCGATGGCAGTAACACACCCCTGTCATCATGTACTGTCTGCAATCCCCACACCATGCTTCTGGTCTGCACAGAAGTGTGTTCAGTGTGTAACACAGGAAACAAATGGTTGCACACACTGACCTGTTCACAGATGGCCCTACAGATTGGGTTCCCTCATGAACAGAGTACTGTCATGTCTGTATTTTAACATGCAGAATAGCCATTGCCACACACATGTTAAACAGGCAGTAGTCTCAATGCAGCATAGTTACACTTACATGCTGTAGTTGTGTGACACATCACCCTCCTGTCATTAGGCTATTTCCCACTGTGGAAAATGATTGAGGTACATCCAGATATAATCTGCAATGCTGTGTTGGAACAACACATCCAGGTACCACTCACAGTGACTGTCAAGGCCAGATAATAACATGTATCCCTAGATAGTGCACAGTGTTTATCATGCGGATGGCTATGGGAACACCATCACAGCTATACCATATGCAATCAGCTAGAGGAGGACTGCAATAGGTGCAGAGGCCATCACCTGACCATTTCCATCTGTGATAATACACATGCTGCTGGTGTGCAGGTGTACACCTTCACATCTGCCAGAGAGTGTGTGTGCGGGACAGGCAATGTACACCAGGGAAGGGCTTGGAGACTTAACCATAAGCATCATCTGCCACAAGCTGAATAGTACAGGGGCAAACCCCTGACTACTCATTACTATTACATGTGTATGACGTTACTACATGTGCCACATAGGCAACATGTTGCAGTGCTGTAAGAACATGTGTGTAGGTGAGTGAGTGCCATCTGCAACAGATATAGTAGATATACATTAGGTGTGGCACACGTCAGTCCATGTGAACGGATGCCATTGTCACCACAACCACACACTAATGTTCATGCATTGACACCTTTGCCACGGTGGCAAATACACAATGTAACAACTTAGTTTGCCACACTGCAGTAATGCACAGGACTACATGCACCACAGAGGATATCTGGAGGTTCTATGGGCTAGGGCATATGAAAGTGCTTGACAACTGTTGGTATGCCAACGAGGTTTATACTGGGAGTGACTGTGGCAGGGAGCATCACAACCCACATGCAGACACAGGGTGCCAGTACTGTCATGCAGGTATGCATTGCTCCATGGGTGTGTAGTGTTTGGCCGTGCAAGATGGCTGTACAAGGCTGGGTGAGGGGTAATCCATGCCATCGCGTCACCCGACAATGGTGTGCAGTGCAGGGGTGTAGTGTCTGCAATGTCCCACACAGATGGGTACTGCATTATCTGGCCTGACATCCTGGTTACCAATGTGTAAGGCCATAGCTTTGCAATGCATGCCATGTCTGTGTTTGATAGTCCTTCACATGGACATTGCCTGGGATGTGCATGTCCCACAATACTGTACAGTGACATGTACAGGTGTACCTGGTTTGGCAGACACATGTAGTGTACACAGCCTGTTATACCCCGATATGCCAACACTGGCCTGGTGTGGCGAAACCTGCTTATAGTGAGCAGGTTGGCCCTGCACTTGCATGGATAGTATGGACAGGTATTCCGTGGTGTCAGTGGCATGGATCCATACAGGGCACATGTGTACAGCATTGTCTGGCCTTAGTGGATCACATATGATGGCACCACATATGTTGCAGTCATTCAGTGTGGAACATAGTGAAGGCACAATGTCCACATATATGTGCCTATTATACTGCTCTACAGGGTGCCATGTCCTCTGCAGGCCACTGCGGTCACACCATGCCTACTATCTGTCCTAAATGTGCATGTTACTAGCAACATAGTGGGATATCCTAGGTAAGGTTGTATGTGCATGGCACATGGGTGCGGGACATATACCGGGTACTAGTAGGGATGCATACTTAGTTCACCATCCCTTTTGCCAGATGTATGGGCATGGATTGCCAACACAGTGCTGTGGCTGACTGACAGCTGTACTCCTCGTGAGCTGGCCAATGTGTCATAAGATGGATACTATATAGGAAACAACAAAACCCGCTCCCAAACATGTCCAATGGTAAGATAATCACGGCCACCTCTACACAGGCTCTGACAGACAAACACACACTTGCCATGTCCTGTATACAAACCCCTACCGTATTACACTGCAGCAACATGCGTTTAGGGCATGTGCTATGGCGAATACTACAAAGCACTGTACTTGTCTAATGCAGGCAGACACATACACACACACACAGTTGGCATGTCTGGGATTAGAACACCAACCTAATTACTTTACTACACTACAGCATTACGCAGTTACAAAACACGCTACCAAGATTACTGTGACACAGCACTCCCAGAGGTGTATTTGTAGATGGGTGACATCATCGGCCTTGATAACAGTGGGTATAAGAAATGTATGGAGCGTGAGCAGTATAAAAGCATTACTCAGTCCTCAGGGGACACACACACAAATGGCAAGTCTGGGACTAGAACACTGACCTAACTACTTTATTACACTACAGCATTACGCAGTTAAAGAATGCACTACCAAGATTACTGGGACACAGTACTTTATTTGTAGATGGGTGATATCATCGGCCTTGCTAACTGTGGGTATAAGAAATGTATGGAGTGTGAGCAGTATAAAAGCATTACTCAGTCCTCAGGCAAACAGGGACACACACACACGGCAAGTGTGGGACTAGAACACCGACCTAACTGCTTTATTACACTACAGCATTATGCAGTTACAGAATGCGCTATCGAGATTACTGGGACACAGCACTCCCAGAGGTGTATTTGTAGATAGTGACATCATTGGCCTTGCTAACAATGGGTATAAGAAATGTATGGAGCGTGAGCAGTATAAAAGCATTACTCAGTCCTCAGGCAAACAGACACACACACACACACACACACACACACACACACACACACACACACACACACACACCAAGTGTGGGACTAGAACACTGACCTAACTACTTTATTACACTACAGCATTATGCAGTTACAGAACGTACTGCTGAGATTACTAGGACACAGCCCTCTCAGAGGTGTATTTGTAGATGGGTGACATCATCGGTCTTGCTAACGGTGTGTATAAGAAATGTATGGAGTGTGAGCAGTATAAAGGTATTACTCAGTCCTCAGGCAAATGGGGACACACACACGTACACACACACACACACACACACACACACACACACACGCACACACACACACACACACACACACACACACACACACACACACACACACACAGACACACAAACGGCAAGTGTGGGACTAGCACATCGACCTAACTACTTTATTACACTACAGCATTACGCAGTTAAAGAACGTGTTACCGAGATTACTGGGACACAGCCCTCCCAGAGGTGTATTTCTAAATGGGTGACATCATCGGCCTTGCTAACAGTGGGTATAAGAATTGTATGGAATGTGGCAGTCTAAAAGCAATTTAGAGTCCACTGGCAAATGGGGACAGACATACACACACACACACACACACACACACACACACGCACACACACACACCCATACACACACACACACACATGCCAGTGGCGGGTACGGAACACCTGCCTATTTACAGATTACTATTACAATACTACATACTTATGAATCACGCCACACAGACTACACATGTCAAGGCTGTCGTTATGACCGTCTGGGAATGCGGACATCAACAGGGATGCTGGCAGCTAAGATGTACATACCTTTGAACCTGTGTGTTTAAAGTAGGAATCCATCCTGACCTGGAGTATGCCCATCTGTGGAATGGACGACTACTACCACTATACAGGGTTACAATGGCCATGCCCATACACAGAGGCACATAACCGACACAAGGTGTCACTGGGCATGCTCACACAGTAGCACAGGGCTGTTTGGAATGCACTATGTGTCCATTTACACAAGGATATACTTGGCATGCTCATACACTTAGTAGCACATGGGGCATGCTCACACTTAGTAGCACAGGGCTGGTCAGAATCCACTACTATGTGTCCATCTACACAAGGATATACTGGGCATGCTCATACTCCTAGTAGCACAGGGCTGACTTGGATGCACTCTGGTGCTAAACACGGAGGGCCACAGTGGCCATGCTATTACAGGTAGACGAAAAGAACACATTGTAATGGGTTCTGGTGTTAGTAGTTGTCATTGTTAGTTGGAACGCTGCTCTACATATATTTGACACCAGTCTTTTACACAACATCAGCTGTCATTCTGGGATGACATGGCTGACAGTAGGCAGGCCTTTGTCACATATCACATGCATCCATGATACAAGGGAGTGTGGATATTACCCAGGTCGCATCTGCCCACACAGTGCCATTCCAAGGCAAATGTCCTAAACACAGGTTAACTCCCATACACCTACAGGACAACTGCATTGTTTTCTTATGTTAACCAGTGCTAGATGTGTAGCATCCATATTCACAGCTGGTCACTGTAGATCCAACAATGGGGAGTACTGACATCTGTGCAGTGAGGAACACCTGGCTGATGTCTCTGTAGTGCACAACAGCATTACCACCATATACATATAAAAAACAATCACAGGTTCAGCAAGCTACTTGTAAATCCACCAAGTAGTGAAACGAAGCTGTAAATCCACTCAGATCATGAAGTGAAACTGTTGAAGAATCTCAGAAGGCAATAAGAGAATAAAACGTCCACGGGTTTAAGTGCTTTTTGTTTGCCTCAATCGGCTAACTTCATCAGAAACATTGTTGAAGTGGGCAAAGACTTCAATTTATACAAGCAGCTGGTTAACAGTTAACCAATTACACACATTACACATTAACAAATTTAAAGGCACCCTAATAAAAAACAGCAACTCTATTCATATAAAAAAATAGAAGAGGATAACGAATAAAAGAAAAAAAAAAAAACAACTAGTGTGAAAAACTTACTATAAACACTCTGGATTCACTAATAAGTGGTAGCAATAATACACTAGATGACTGTCACAAGAGACCTATTTAGAAAGGAAATCGAAATTATACCTCTATAAGCCATTTGATTTTAATATATTACTAATAAAACACTCTAAATTAGTCAGCAGCAAGTAACAAAATACATTAGATGACTTACACTAGCCAGCCTATTGAAGAGGAAGTCAAAATTTACCTCTTTAAATTTTTTAGTTTTAATATACTACTAATGGAGCAAGAATCATTTAAACCACGTGGATTAGAGGCATTAAACCTAACTTGCCAAGTTAGCTCAAGTTCTTCTAATTTCAGGGGTCTAGGCCCACCTCTACTGTCAAACTTGACTTGATCTATAATAATAAAATTGAAAGCGTGTTCTTGGTTGGTAGAGATGTGTTTAGCTAAGGCATTTTCCAGTTTGTGTTTGTTGATCGCATATTGGTGTTCATATATCCTGTCCCGGAGCCTCCACTCCATTTTTCCTACATAGAAATCAGGACAGAATCTACACCTAGGCAGATAAACAGCAAAACTGGAATTACAGTTAAATTTATCCTTAGGTTTGTACTGTGTACCATTGATGTTGAAACTATTGGTCACATCCACAAATTTACAGTGATTACAGCTTTCACATTTTTTCATGCCACTACAATGGAAAATAGGAGTATTCTTTTGTTCTAAGATGGCCTTCAAGTTCATCTCTCTTCTAAAGGTTACACTAGGAAAATCACATAGTTTAGCATGTATGTTTGAATTAGTCTTAAATAATTCCCAGTTTTTCTGTAATATTCTAATGCATGAGTTACTATGTATAGTGTAAGTGGTAATGAAGCTTGAGATAGTTTCCTTACCTCCACTATCCTAAATAGTAGAACTTCACATCAGATTTTCAACTGCACTACTGCAATTAGACCGAGGAGGGACACTTCTAATCTTCAAAAGTGGCATATATACTTTATCTACTCTCTTAACTTTTACTTCATTTCTAAGATCATCCAAGAGAGATTCTGGGTAGCCACGATGGATGAACATACTCTTAAGTAGGGGACATTCTTTAAAAAAGTCATGGTCCAGGGTTATCATTCTTGAAGCCCTCACCAATTGGCTTTTTATAACTGACCTATTTTGGTAAAACGGATGGCTACTAGAAAAATGGAGGAACGTGTTTGAGTACGTAGTTTTCTTGTAGATCTTAGCTACAAAACTTGCTAACTCATAGTTTTTTACCAACCAGATATCTAGGTATGCTATAACATCTGTGTTAAAAGTAGATGTAAACTGTAAAAAGTGGGTAGTACTATTAAAGTATTCTAACACATTCAAACTCACGCGTTCATCTCCATTAATTAAAATAAATATATCGTCGAGGTAAGGTGTATACAAGACCAGTGAGTCGCGAAATGTGTCATTCTTAAACACAGATTCTGACTCCCAATAGGCCATGACAAGATTTGCAATGCTAGCTCCACAAGGTGACCCCATCGCTACCCCTACTTTTTGAAGATAAAATTGGTCCTGATACATGAAAAAGTTGTTAGACAATACTAAATCAATAAGTTCAGTAACCAAACTGATCTCTGCAACCGGAGCTTTGTTTTTACTAAGCATTAAGTCAACCCATTCAATAGCAATATTATGAGGAATACAAGTGTATAAATCTCTCACGTCAATAGTGAGAAAATTGAAATTAGGGTTAAAATCAAGAGCCTCGATTTTCTTCAGAAATTACCATGAATCCTTACAAATTTGGTTTTCGTGAACTAGAAATTTTTGTAGTATTGCATCAACTACTTTAGCACAACAATATGTAGGTGAACCTTGACTATCAACTAGTGGTCTCAATGGTGGATTTTCCATATTCTTGTGTATCTTAGGGATGCCAAAAATAAATGGGTACCTTGGGTAAGTTGTTGACAGGCAGTTGTAAATTCTCTGTTCAATTATACCTTCGATGTACAAATCCTCAATACAATTTTTAATTAAGCTGTAAGCCTTGTTCACCTCTGAATGTGAACTTACTTCATACGAACTAATATTCAATAATGTGTTCATACATTCTTGATAATCACCATTATCAAACACTACCAATCCCCCACCCTTGTCTGGTTTGCAAAACCGTAAACCTTGAGACTTGATATATGACAGGAATTCACATTCTTCCTTACTCATATTGTAAGAAGCCTTGTGTTTATACATATCTCTTACAACATGTCTAATATCTAATTCACAAAGTTGTTCGAACATTTGCAACACCACCATATACCTCAGAACCTAGCACTACCACCATATACCTCAGAACCAGACATGTGGGCCATGAAACAGGTACGGACCACTCCAGGTGGTGTACCCACATACATAAAGGCCACTCACATGTACTGACCAGACGCCCCACGAAAGGCATCACAGATGTGCCATGTGCAGGGCACAGTGTCACATGCTGCATTCTAGGATGTAAACTGCAGACACCACCATGCCCTTGGACCACAACTCGCAACCATACATGTTGTATGACGTAGAAGAGTACACCACCATGTGACCCTTGAGCTGTATACTTTACTAAGCTCTACATCAACTGTAGAGAGTACACATGTACTGACACAGTTGCATCATGTGTTATGCAATGCAATGATACCACTGTCTGTGACCAGGTCAGTTGTACACATACCAGGGGCCCTCGGTACTTTCCACCATTAGCAGATGTGTGTTGCTGTACACCAGTACACACCCTCATGTATGGATATGACATACATGTACCTGCCCTGGGTATGTACATGCCACACACACAACATACCTGTAAATAGCATAGCTGTTGTAGTTCTTTGTTCAAACAGGTGGCTACAGCCATTACACACATGCACACGGAATGTAGGTCCATGGCTGCTGAATGCTAACAGTGCATAAGGAGTGATATCAGTGTTGACAGAGGTAACATCCTCTCTGTACTGGTCACCCATCATATCATACAACAGTCCATGTGTTATGTATGTCATTACACATATCCACCAATTGCAATGCCTACAAACATGACCAAATGTCAGGATTGTAGGACGTACACACCTGTACATGTAGTGTTGTGCGTTCAGATAACATGCATGTGTAGTTGCTGATGTATGCAGGTGGCATGTATCCTAGTACATTATGCAGCTGCAATGCAGCCTCAACATTGCCAACTGTATATGGTGATATGCTGAATGTACATGAAGATGTACCACAGGCATGGACAGATGTGTTGAAATAACTAAGTGGTGGGGCATCTTTGCAGATGGATGTTTGCTGTGGACAGCTCACAGGTGTGTCACAAGCGGTCCTACAATTCCCTGTATAACCAGTAATGAATGGTTTCATTAAATGAAGGACATAACACACAACTTAGACAGCGGTCAGGGTGACAGCGAAGGTAAATCACTTGACACCTGTTAATAGATATGACGTCCCTAGTGCATATATCAGCACTGTTGGCACAGGAAGCATCAGTACAGTTTGTAACTTGTGCAATACTGCTGTACGTCTGGCATACATAACATGAGCTAGGCAAGTCTGAGATTCACAGTACTGGCATGTGTGGTTGCATGTGTGTCCATATATGTCACGTATTGTGGGGAATACATCTCAATTGTTACTCACTCTCCTGTACACTAGTGTACACATCTGTACAGACTGCAATGTAGAAAGCAGGGCATAGGCAGGGGTGTGTATCTCACACGTGAGGTATCTGTATATGCATGACATAGGTGTATTAATTACTGAATGCCACAGTGTGTGTATGTAGGGCTGACTGGTCCCTGGGGTGAGGATTATGTTACCATAATGAACTGATAAGACCGCTCCCACCATCCAGGCAATGCATTCTACTATCCGTGTTGATGTCCCCGATCTTAGGCTGTACTGACTACCTGTACATGTTTATTCTCTGTGGTGCGTCATGTAGGTGCACAGTACTGTAATGATGATTTGCACATAGGCAGGGGTCCTCATCCCACCAGTAGCAACTGTGTGTGAGTGTGTGTTACTGTGTCGGTGAAGCAGTGAGTGTGTGTGTGTGTTACAGTGTCACTGAATACATATGTGTTAATACCTGAGTGTGTGGGTGCAGTTGTGTGTTGGCATCCTGTCATGGGAATGTGTATTACTGATTCCCATTGAGGCATCACACTTCCCACTGGCCTCTACCCTTGTAATCAGCTAGACCACTCTCTTACCTCACCACTCCATGTAACTGTACCTGTGATGTCACCCTTTATGGATGTCACGTCTGTGGCCACAGTAGCTTAATACACAGCTATCATGCTCTTGGAACGGTAGACATGTTTGTAACATGGGACATTCTCACTAGTATGTGGCAGCTACATGGTGCATGCTGGTATATTCATACATACCTGTGAATAGTCCACATTGACATATGGGACACTTAACTGCAAACACTGACATCCACCGGCACGTGCAATTAGACCTGAAGAAGGACGGCAGAACATCATGACCAACATGCATTTACTGTTGTTACACAAGACACATACTGTTAACAGTATTGCACACCTGTACTACATGGTATATCTGCTGCCTGTCAACAGTCCTCAACATTTGTAACCTACACATATCATCCTAGTCTGTTCACCCTGTGCATCAGACCATATGAGCATGTCCCTGCACTAATGGTGTGGATGTCAGGGATGCGGCACAGGCATAATCATATGCACAGGGTGTTAATGTTTGCCAGAGGCCTAGGCTGCACCATTGGATGACATCATGTGTGTGGGTTTGGGCCTTTGATCTAATTGGGCATGTATGGATGTTATGCATGTGTGTGTTGCAGTGCCCTACATATGTGTCCAGTGTGTGCATGTATGTATGCACACAGTTCTCTCATGTGTCTGGCCTACACAGAGGTATTATTGACAGCTGCAGACTGTACAGGTGAGGTTTTAGAGTTCACGGTGTCTGGCCATGGACATGTGACATGTGCCTGCCAGAGGTTGCACAGGCACTACCAGACAGAGGTGCAGATTGGGTACTGTCTGATGTCACTTTTCCACTGAAACTGTGTCCCTGTTGGGACCATCCTGGGCCATGTGCACGTGGCCTGCTGTGTCATGGCATGGACAGCACATCACCAGATGGACTGCTGTTGCTACCGCCACTATGGGAGCGGGCATGTGAGGTAGCTCGTACACGTACACCTGACACAGGTGATGTAGAAGGCCTACGTCCACAAGCCCGACATCTCACTCCTACCAGATGTTCCAACACAGACAACTCATGCTCATGGATTGTCATGCCATGGTCAAGGTCTCCAACCATGTCACCCAACCGTCTATCCAAAGTATCAGCAATCTGCTGTTGAGCATTTACCGTTGCCTGGATGCTGTTGTTTAAAGAACGGACAGCAGCCCTCTGTAGCCTCTGATCTTCTCTGTTGTGCCATTCAGCATGTGCCTGTGCCTCCATTACAGCCTGAAACATGTGTCTGGTGACACCAGCTGCTGCACTCTGTCATGCAAGAGCATGTTGGCCAGAGGTCCTCCTACATGCAGCACTGGCCACATGCCTGTGTGGGGCACCACCAGTAGTTTGGCTGACACCATGGTGTGCAGGCACACCTTCCATAGCCCCCGCACTTTCCTGTTCCAAACTACCACACACCAACTGTCCTTCCTCTATGGCCACTGGTGATGGGGTATGTGTAGGTATTGGATCTGTGTGTGGGGATGAGGTGGATATAGATGGAATGACAACCAATGGCACAGTTGCAGCCCCTGACAATTCTGCCTGGGTCCCAATGATACGTTCATCATTTATTTATTTATTTATCATTTGTTGACCAGGAAAGTCCGACTAGGTTCCACAGAGCCTGTTTTCAGCAGAGGCCCGGGGAGAAATGCTCCAGATGCATGTCCTTGGAATGTGGGAGGAAACCGGAGTACCTGGAGGAAACACACGCGAACACAGGGAGAACATGCAAACTCCACACAAAAGGCACCCCAATCGAGAATTGAACTGGATAACCTCTTGCTGTGAGGTGACAACGTTAACCACTGCACCACTGCCCCACCCACTGCTAGAGTGTGTGGGGACACTAACATCAGATGTACAGCAGGATGGCAATGCACCTACATCACCTTTGAGGGCAGACAGGAAATGTACATTACAATCTATACAATAGACACACATACACACACACACACACACACACACACACACACACACACACACACATGCATGTGATATGACAGATGGCATGCAACATGCATGTGATATGGCAGACAGCATGCAGTGCAGACAATAATAGTGGTAGTCATCATACATCCCTAGGTTGCACACAACAGCATGCATGCATGTGTCACAGCAGACAGCATGTGAATTACACAATCATAGTAGTTGTTAGCATACATCCCTGTGTTACACCATGTGGACCAGCACAGGTTAACAGTACACCTGCCTGATGTGTGGCATATGACCTTGATAATCACATGTAGTATGACATGTGATCTGCTGACATGTGCAATGACATGCATACATGTTTAACACAATGGTGTCCTGTCAAATATACAGTGGGGCAATGGTGTACCAATTCAGTGTTGTCTGTCCACCCTATAGATATACTGCAAATTTAGCTGATGTGCATGGCCATTGCAGGGAATCAGGAGGTGTCTCTAGTGCTATTCAGTGTGAGTTGCAGACAGGGTTCATAGCCATGACTGTGTGTATATATACTGTGGAATGTGACCCACGTCACTGAGGTGTATACACACTAAACCATGATGTGGAATTTGTGGCACAGGTCACTGATGGGTATACGGATGACACCCATGCACATCTGCAACCATATTGCTGCAGCCTGGCAACTATGGCCAGACATGGCAAACACATCGGTACACCATGTCCCACATGACATCTGTGTACCACACACACACACACACACACACACACACACACACACACACACACACACACACACACACACACACGGAGCTAGTATGACACTTATGTCCAACACCAGCAACGGGAATGTACTGTATCTGTGGCCTGATGTGGATACTGTGCAGGTGAATGCTGTCATGTTGCAACACCCTCAAGATGTTCAACACATCTTATGTGGTGGATTGATTTTACACCTACACAAGATGTGCACAGGCCTGTAGGATGTCTAGTGTTCCACACCTACATTATGACCATTATACAAAGGCCATGGTTGAACCATGTGTAGCCATTGTACTACAGGGTGTACACACAAGCACAACACATCTACTGTGTGTGTTGCTCCATGTCTCTGGCCATCCTCCATGGCCATGTGTGTACATGTGTTGTCCAAATTATTGTGATGGGCATCTATTTCACATGTCTGTGTTGTCCCATATGACATATATGCTTCACTGACAACAGGGTTATGCAGATAAAGGGTGGTATGTGGGATATGTTTTCAGGTTAGGTAGGCAGTGTAGCAGCCAGGCCAATAGATTTCATGGACATATCAAGATAGCACATCACATTGTGTGACATTCATAGCAGAGCTATGATCCACACCGGTAAAACCTGTGTGCTGGCCATACTCCAGCCTAATGTGTAATACTGTTTGTATTCACCACATGTGTAGATCAGATTTGTAGTACATCCATAAAGTGAACAGCACCTCCATCATTGTATGCACAGCTGTCAACACATCTGGCAATAAAGTCTGTGATGATTCATGTTGGTGAGATGATTCACATTGTTTGCAAGTGTTGCACATGGGTAATCATTGTGATGCATTGCAGGTCCGACCTGTATATTGTGACAGGACCATACATTATGTGTACATGTTGTGAATGGCCACATGGCAGATAGATTTGTGCATTACGGTTCCTTACAGTTCCTGATAAATAATAACACTCTCACCTGCAACAGGCTGCTGTCGCAGCAGAACACCAGAGGTACTTAAATAGGAGTAACACAGCAGTATGAGCATAATCCACCCCTGTATAAAGGCTACAGGGTGCAATGTGCATATCCCATACACCAGTACATTAGACTATACTATGGTGTATGCACAAGTGTGCATAAACAGAGTAGCATACTAATATATGCGGCATGTGTGTATGCATGCCTTGCATATGATGTTACATTACATATTGTACAGTGACACATACAACTATATAGAATATAGTTGTTATAGGTGCAGCACTGACTTACCAGGCAACTCCAGGCTCAGTGTTTGAGAGACACTACCTCTACAATATCAGCTAAGTCATGTGGATGTGGTTCTGCAGGTGTCCCTATGTGGGCCAGTAGCTCCTCGATACGTGTGAGTGGGGGCTGGGTTGGTGGTCCACCACTTGTTGCACCTTGTTCCCTGGCGATTGCATTTGCATGCTGTTTCACCCATCTAATGAGGTCTGTACAGTGTCTGTGCACCTGCTGGTATGTGCGTTTGTGGCCACCCACATCATTAACCCTCCTGTGAAGTTCCATCCACAGGGCATCCCGCTGCTGTGCATCCTGTGGCACATGGCTGAACAGGATATCATGATTGTCAAGTAGGTATGGGATGAGGGCCTCATCCTCCAAGTGTGTAAAAGGGGGAAGCCTTGCACATGGCATACCTGGAAGACATAATGATGGAGATAGGTCACATTAACTCACAGAGACATACAGAGCTACAACTGAACATACATGTGTATTGCATTAATTCAGTTTAAATAGTTGTATTTGCAAACCTACATGACACTGATGTGTTTGTGTCACACACATGTGACACTCAATGTTGAGTGGATATTATCACCATATATGTGTGTGTGTCACCTGATTACATTGTTCATAATCCATGTGGTTGCTGTCTTGTTGTGGGCATGTCTGTTTTCCTGTACTGGTGTTCCTACCTATCAGCACATGGCTGGATGTGTCCACATTAATGCAGTCATCCCTGATGCAGTGTATATGTCACATATAAGGACTTACACTGCCTTAACAGTCATGACCTGTGACCCAGCAGACATGCTCACATAAGGTTTTACGTGTATGTGTTCTGCCATATACATCTACATGGCACTGTACAGCGATTCAACATCCTGCCATGTATCACCTGTGTTGCACATGTGATACACATGGGACACTGGCTAGCCAGATGGTATTTGCAGGGATGGATATCAACTATAGCATGTACAGTCAAAGTCAACTAGTGGGCTATATGCCATGGGCAATGTATGAATCTAGGATGAAAGGTTACCTGGCAGTAGCTGACAGGTGGGTCTGTGGGGCCAGGTGGAGCAGTGCCACATTACTGATTCACAGGGTTAATGATACATATACCATGCGTTACCATGTGGTCATCACACCATGTCTGAGAGGGGAGTGATGTGCAGCTTTGACAGACAGGAATGCATAGTATGGCAGGACTATGTCAAGTGTATGGGACAAGGATATGTCCAGCATGTGGTAGGTGGATGTCTATGAAGTATGTGTTCGAGATCAGGATGAGTATGTGTAGCATGTCCAACATTACTGGGTTGGATATGGATTTATTCAGGGTATGCATCATGCTACATAGTGGAGATGGGGAATGGGAAGGCTGTTGTAGGCCATCTGCACATGGCCAATATCCCTTAAAGGAAATATGTGATCTGATATGGGTCACTTGAGTGTTCTGTATGGCTGCACAATGATCTCTATATTCATGAATGGCACCCTATCATTATTAGGGTTGCCACATATGACTACCTGACAGGTGTGGTGATGTAGCTATCACAGGAAAGCCAACTGCCCAGCTGCAACCCTCACACACAAATGTCCATTATGTTGACCACTGCCTAATTGGTAGTTCATGGGTACAGGGTTATTAACATAGGGGTGACAATGCGAGTCAGCTATTGCTCCTAGGTCATAGCCATTTGCATACTTCAATAGCCAGATGCCTTCTGTGTGTCTGTGAGGTATGGACTACAATGAGGGGGAATAAAATTCATTAACCCTGACATACCGTAGCTGCCACTGGTGTGATGATCACGTATTATTCAGACACCTTCTGTAGTGTTGGTTCTGCCAACAGTCCTGTTGCAAAACACTCCTGTGACATAGGATTGTAGATATAGTATAGCGAGTGTAGGTGGTACACAGTATGGGTAATGATGTCCTATGACCTGGCAAGTTTATGATATGCAGTGTGACATAAACCATACTGTCATCTACATCTGTACTGCTGACATCACTTAAGTGATTAAGGTTCATGGCCTTCCAGACCAGACTCAGCAGGGTAGTAGTAAAGTACTTCCCATTATCAGTGGTGTCTCCCGCTTTGTGGGTTGTGATACCTGTGTACACAACCTGACATGGAGCTATGTTTTACATGATGTGTACGTGGAGAGCATCTTGTTTTGCCATATGTGTATGATACAACCTGTGATGTGGGCAGGTCCCATGCAGACTGAGTGTAGCTTGTACCTGCATAGTTGTGGGTACAGGGGCCCTGTGGTGTACATGGATATATGCTTGTATACCTTTTGGGGGGAGGGGGCCGTGTGTTTATATTATCCAAGACCCTATCTGGATTGCTTATTCATGCTAAGCACTTGTTCAGGACTTGTAAACAGTGCATAAGCTAATAATTACTATAGCACTCAATCTTCCTCATTACCTACAGGTAAGGGTGAACAGGTTTGTACATACTTTTCTCACTTGTGTAGAGTAATGTAGCTTTTGTACTCACTTTCCTCACTTATCTAGGTGAATGTAGTTCTATATTCAGGCATGTCCAAGAGTCAACTGCCAGTGTTCTCAACTGTCTATCTGATGAATCTGGACATCTTGAGGCAATGTACACATTGCCTCATGTACACAGACAAGCCTCTCCGCCTACCACCCAACACTACAACCTGTGAGAGATGCACTCATCTAGCCAAACTGGAGGTAAAGGTCTCTCCAACCAAGCCTGACCCTGACTGTCATGTGGAGAAGGTACACATTCGCACAACACAACACTCACCACATAAGTCTCACTGAATCTACCCCACCATTAACTGGGAAAACTACTCGTGTACCAACACATTAGCTCAATGGTTTCTGGAATTCATAAACTCCAATGCTCTGACTCAACATATCCACACACCCGCCAGGGGCAACAATATCCTAGACCTAGTCATTACCAACATGAGTGACTGGTGCTCCACACGTGAAGCCAACTCCTCGTTGGTCCGATCAGACCATGTGCTGAACACCATTGATATACACATCCCGCACCTACCCCCCATTAAGGGAACCACAGTATAATATGTTTACAAGGCCAACTACATGCTTCTTAAGACAGACGTGGTGGACGTCATGACACCCATGCAGATGGACTACTGTTACAACTGCTGAATCCTACACAAATGCATTCTATAAGCACTTACAGGAGTGCATGGCTTTTGCTATCACAAACAGAACCAGGACGCTATACTCCTAATTAACTAAACCAATCTGGTGGTCCCCTGCCACAAACATATTGTACTACAGGAGGAAGACACTGTTGCAAATGAGAGTACAATACCATGCGTGGAGGAGATCCCAGTCCAGCCTCAGTAAGAAGGTGAGATCCCTTATAAGATCCTCCAAAGATAGCTATGAAGACTATAATGCAACTAATACCAATAACAACCACAAAGCATTCTATAGCTATGTCACATATCTCGATGTCAACAACCAGATCTGCTCTGAGTTACAGCACAAAGGCATGAACATTACAGAAACAATTGATACTGGAAACATCCTGGCAGATCCTTCTCAAAGCTACACACTCTAAAGGCAATATCACAGCATCCATGGGACCAGAGAACATCCCAGGCTGTGTTTTACATGAACTTCAGATCGTACTGTCTACCCACCTATGCACCATGTTCAATAATAGCCTCACATCGGGCATTATGCCCCCTGAATGGTGCACATCAACAGTTATCCTGATCCACAAAGGTGGCGCCACAATGGACCATGGGACTTATTTCCCTATAGGCCTGACTAGCCTAGTCTGCAAGGCTATGGTGCATATCATGGATCACTGTCACAGAGACATTGGGTACCTCCAAACCTTTGACCCCTCCATGTTTGGCATTGTTATGGGTGGGCCATGCATCCTAAACCTGGTGGATTTCTTAGAGACCGTTACCAAGGCATTAGATGAGGGTAAGGAGGTCCACACAGCCTACCTAGATCTCTCATAGGCTTTCAACACCATTCCTCTTTCTGGTATTATCAACATACCCATCCGCCTGAACATTAACCCCTACGTCATGTGATGGTTTGCAAAGTGGAACACGGACAGAACCCACACAGTGGAAGTTGCATACCCTAGGTCCGACTGTATACCAGTTACAACTGGCGTCCCCCAGGACTCAGTCCTAGGACCCCTCATGTTTGGTCTATACTTCTCTGATGTACAGACAAGCACAGGAGGGCATTGGCTGAAAAGGTTTGCAGACGACTGCAAGCTAGGGGACATAACTGTTTCCACAGCTGTTACAGACACCCTCTGGAAGGGTTGCACTGAGACGGATACTTGGTGTTAATATCATGGCATCAAGCTGAATGCCTAAAAGTGCATAGTCATCCCCTTTGGATATAACTAATTACCCACAGACTACCACATAGGTGCTAGTCCCCTACATACAGAAAAGATAATATGGGATCCAGGAACTCCAGTAGATAGCAATCTCTCCTTCGATACCCATAATGATAAGGTGGTTAGAATATCCTTCTACATGGGCCCTTAATCTCTAATGGGTTCGCATCCAGATCAGAGGGGCCATTGTGACATTACACATGTCATATTAGACTCATTAAAGGATACAACACCCCATTTGGGATATACCTTACAAGACAACTGCAACAGCTTGGAAGACCACACCAGTACCACACCAAAAGGATTACTGACCTCAAACAGATGACCTATGCAGCCCAACCTACGAAACTCCAGCTGTACTCAGTTGCATACCACATACTCACAGTGATCTCTGCTTGACATACAAGGCCCATGTCCAACTCTGTATTGCTGGATATGCTCCACCTAAACAGAAGCCCCTGAGAGCCACATGCTTTAGGGATATACACCTAACCACAACAATGAGTAGGACATGCTGGATGGATAGATTACTGAACCAGGCACTCCCTATGCTTTGGAACATGATTCCAATGTACATCAGGCAGGGCCCCTCATGAGCACTCTTCAAGGGAAACTTTGACATGTGGATGGGAGACAGACATGTACCCTGGGGATCACTGCAGTGGCTCTGCTGGACAGAGGCACAGGGAACTATTGGCTCTGCCATTCAGAGGCACAGGGAACCAACCTATGGGGGAGGCGAAAGCCAACACATGCTAGCTAGGCTTACAGATACCCTTGGTAAGACAGCCTAGTACCTACCTTTGCACATATTACATGTCTTATGTGCATGGATAGTTAAATAGCTCTTCCATTTTACTTTGCTATCATACTGATAAACTGTCGGCTCACTAAAAGACATATGTATCCTGTTAATGTGTATTGTAAATGCCAATTGACATAGCTAATGTTTGCCTAACATTACAGTAATGTTATGTAGCTTGTAATACATATCTGCCTACAATACTGTACATTACACAGTTATTGGCACAATATCCCACAATGCAAATCATAATTGCACAGTGGCCCAAACTTCCACATGTTATTCTCTGTAATACACCCATACATATGGCTACAGTTACAATATATCAACATATACTATCCCCTGTTATAGCACATACTTGTTGGACCAGCCCTGCCACTGACATCGGCTGGTGAGGAGAATTTCTGTTCAAAGCCCTTATATAGCATCCCTTGTGATGTATGCAGTGTTTGCCTTGTGACCTACAGCAGTACACACAAATAGTACAAGTGTTACTATGCTCAACAATACATCACTACAAGACAACTGTTTCCACTACATGGGTTGTGTTCACTTTAAATCCTACAGAAAAGTACTACATACACAGACATACTGACTGTTCTACATACCTCATCTTTAACCCGAGGTGTCGTTAACTGTTGATTCAATCCTTTTCGGTTTGTGTTTCAATGTTCTTTGTAATGTTCCACTGGTATATACGGATGGTTTGAATGTATGATAACACATCCTTTTCTAGTTACATATTGCTGTTCTAAAGTAGTTAATTGGAAGCACATCAGCTGTGCAGCTACTGCATTAGCCGATACCATGGCAGCAGTGGTGAATAAGTGAGTACTCCTTTTGAGCGTTGTCTGTTTGCCTTACTTTCGAGGGAGACGACCTAGATGTGTTATTGTGATATATTTAAACAACTATATGGAGACACTCAGAGATATATTAGCTTCATGACTCCTGTGGACTGTGTGTAATGGCTAGACAATTTACTTCTACATGTGAGTACAGCTGTTATATTTCAGAACAGTGCTACTTATGCAGGGTTTGTTTGTACCTGATACTTCTGCAGATGTTTAAGACTGGCAAGGATGTTTGGCCAGCTCAAGGCCGTATGACTATGCATGAACTGTTATGTGGTGTACAATGTGCTCATCAGACATCCTTGATTTGGTGTACAAGTGTAGCATACTGTGCTGTTACTCACTAATTGCTAACACATCCCGGTGTAGGCACAACCCTCTGAAACGGGATTAGTGCAAACAAACCCTATTTCATCAGCAGCTGTTCCATTGTATAACAGCAGCTGTTTCACATAGGGCCATGTTAGTGTGTCTCTGACAAGGTATGTTAAGGCTTCTGCAGATGTCGTACAGTGTGTGAATGATTCGTGATGTTATTACAGTTTGTATTTTAATATGTTTGGGTGTGGGGGTGATGTTGGTTGGTGTGCTTAACAAATGCTGGTGTGTAACTACTACTTTTATACATAATCCCTATGTGCGTGAGGGTTCCTTCCATATTTGAACACCTATCCTTTTGTGGACTAATACAATGTTAATCGCAGGCTGATTAATTAAGGCACTGTTATGTGGTTCCTGTATAGCATGCAGGTGATGTTAGTCCTTGAATCCCTTTGGTAATACATCTGAATGTAATAACGTGTTGCTACATGATAGCTGTGTATTTCTGTCATATGTATTTGCAGTCATTGTAGTTGTGTTGGTGACTGACCCTCTTTGGATAGGGTTGCCACCTTTTCATATGGCCATAGTGGGACTTTTTTGAGACACACATCTGATTTTACAGGCCGACACAAACCCATGGTCAGTACAAGGGATATAACTTTTCTGTCTTGCTTAATTATAAGCATATTCTTGTAGCAGTTTAGTTGCTTATCCTGTTTCCTGTAACATGTAGGTATTTTAGATACAGAAATAACTACTGTATGCAACTATTACAGTACATATGGGACATAATTATGTCCTACAATCCCAGGACATTTGCCATGTTTAATATATTTGGTCAGGACACAACCGCCCAAAGAGGGAGTGTCCCTCACAAAGTGGGACAGGTGGTAACACTATCACTGGCTCATGTCCATAGTACATATTTGTAATAGTGTATATGCCTATACTCTCCATATCCTTTGTTCATAAAGGTTGGTAGTGGCGGAATGTGTGATTGCTATGGTCTATGTTATACACATATATGAACACTTCAACCACTGTATATGGGAGACCTACGGAATCCCAAAACCACAGTGTTCTGACGCACACAGTACCGGGATCAGATTCCCATACCCCACATTACCAACATCGACAGTAATTCGTGAAGGTAACATGAACATGGAACACACACATGCATGCACAGACACACTGCTACCCAACACATCCAAACAAACCATCCTACACTATGTATGAGCAGGTGGCCAAGCCCCCCTACACCCCCCATGCAGGTGTCTGCACCCCCCATACCACCCCCTACTTTAATGTTCTACATCCTAGGTTGCGCAAACAGATGCACAAAGCTTACCCACAACCACACATTACAGTCCCCAAAGAACACACACCACACACAGAACACACACTTACACACACTACAGCCCTAAGAAACACACAGTAACCTACCCGAACAGCAACACCAGAAGCACTGACTAACTGTCCATTAACATCGTGAGATTACACCTCGCTCATCTAGTGTTTCGGTACTGTGATCTTTCAGACCTTAAGCCTCAGGATTTCACGCGTCGGTATGTAAAGCAGTCAGTATGTGGTAGGTATCCCATTTAAATGTACCTCCATGGTTATGTAGATGTTATTAACCTATCTATATATCTACATATATATGTATATCCCCATATATCGACATATCTCTCTCTCTCCCTCTCTCTCTCTATATATATGATGATGTGTATATATATATATATATATATATATATATATATATATATATATATAAAGCATACACCTTTCATTGGGTACATGCCAGTTTGTCCTATTTCAGCACATTCCTACCTTTATTTGTTTTATCCTGTCAGTATACACGACTGCCATTGGCACATCTCAGGTAGCTTAGTGGTATCTTATTGTGATGAATGTGTACATGGTTGCGTGTTCTAATCCTGGCAGTGATATCTTACCTCTCAGAGCAGGCACTGGTAGTGGAAGGGTGATTAATGCACATTTCAGTGGTTGTGTGTTCCAAATGTTTTTTATTCTGTGGAGAACTACCTATATATGCAAGCTGTGTTTAAGGTTTACTATGTAACATGTACACATCTGTGAAGATTCCTGTCAGGGATACTCCCCATTATTTGGAACTATATCCCTGATTACATTATACAAAACCCCTCACTGGCACTCCGGTGAATCCTTGCAGAGTGGGTGGTGAGCAGTAGCTACACCCCAGGGATCCCGCAATTGGCTCTGCTCCACAGAGGGACAGTTAGTTGATCGATGGGGTGCCAACAGCAGACACATTTTGCTTATGCTTATGAGTGGCCTCAGCGGTTGGGCATGTACCTACCTATGTATTTATGAACCTGTACATAAAGTATGGACACATGCTGATAGCTTAATTTATTGTTCAGGTATTGGCTTACCTTGTGCCAGTGGTGGTTGTATGTACAATAGTTGAGGGCTACCTATATAGGATGCACACAGTAGACCACCTATACATGACACTTTACAGGTGGTCGTGTGTGTGTGCCATCCATGTTTGCTGTGTGTGCAGGTGGAGAAGGGTGTCTGTCCATGAGTGCCTACACTGTCAGTGTGTGTGCTATACATTCCCTCTTTGCCAAGGCATGGGCATACTGGGCATGCCTCCGTCTGCCTACTGGGGCTAGCACAGGGTGTTCATGGTCTGAGTCCCCCTGTGCCTGTGGGTCCCTTGGCAATGGTGGTGGGCTGTGAGGGTCTTCACCATTCTGTCCCTGCAGCAGCTGTTTCCGCAGGATCATATTGTGTAGCATGGCACATACTATGAAGATGCGGGCACACGTTCCTGGAGAGTACTGCAAGGCTCCACCAGATATGTCTAAGCAACAGAATGATTTCAGCATCCCAAACACGCACTCTATGATGAGTCTGGTTTCTGCATGTGTCTCATTATGGCATTCTTGCATGGCTATCTGTGCATTTCTGATGGGAGTCATCATCCACAGTTCCACTGCATAGCCATCATCCCCCACAAGTTGGCCATATGGGATGTCCCCCCTGGCAAATACCTGATACAGCTGTGAGGCATGCCAGATGTGGGAGTCATGATAGCTTCCAGGGCTGCCAGCACACACATCCATGATAGTGCCCTGGCCATTGCACATAACCTGGCAGTTGATGTCGGGGAATCTCTTGTGGTTTATGTAGCACCTACCCTGCTCACCGGATGGTTACTTGATGTGTATGTGTGTGCAGTCTATTGCACCCAGTACCTCCGGGTAGTCTGCCACACGGTGGAATAGACGCATATTGCTGGCCAACTCCTCCTGCGTTCGAGGGAAGTATATGTGCTCATTGGAATATGGTAACATGGCATCCAGGAACTGGTGGAGTTCCCTGGATGCTGATGCCTGTGAGATCCCCATGATATCCCCAGATGGCCTTTGGAAGGTACCTGTGGCTAGTATTCTCAAGCTTACACATACCTTCGTGTCCACTGGGATGGGTTCCCCTATGTTACTTCTGGATCTGAGGCGTGGCTGGCACAGCTCAACAAGTTGCTGTATGATGTCCCTGTCCACCCTGTAATGCTCTACTATCTCTAGATCATGTAGCCCCTGATAGGTTACCCTGGGTCTGAACACTCATCTCCTCCTCCAGTGCCTGAGATGGTTGTCAGCAACATCCTCCACACCACCATCAGTCTCCACCACATGCTGGTGAATCAAAGCTATGGTGGCCCCTAACATATACATATTAAAAGTTCCCCTTCTGTATATGCCAATGGTGCAGAGTGTCTGGGAATACACAAGTATGTGTGTGGGGCTTTATCACCTTATACTATTGTGCAATGGATGATGCTGGTGTGATTCGGTGTGTTTGTGCTATTCCAGCTGCAGGGTATCTTAATTATTGGTTTTGCAGCAGGTACTGCTATTGTGGGGCCTTTGGTGTTGACTTACGCTTGTCTGCCATGATTCATCTATTACCCTTTACTTCTATTTTCAACCCGATTCCCCTCCCATTGTCAGGCATGCATCCAGCTGCTGCCTTTCTTGTTTTGTGCTTCCACAAACCAGGATTGTGTTGGGAAATGTGTTATGTAGCTGATCTACTGCAAGTTTGCATTGTTCTGCTGTGACAGTTCTCTTTTTTTTGCTGTAACGGCACCTCCCCTTTCCTGTTCTGCAGGTAGCTGCTAGCAGCCTTGTTAGTTATTGGCTATGGCCCACTGTGAGTTTCTAGGTGTTAATTACTCATTTGTACTCCAATTACCATGCTGCAACATTTCCTTATTGTCTTCCCGTATCCTTACTGCTTCAGCTGTGGTGCGTGCCATCCACAGCCGTTTACCGGGTTTCGTGCACGTTTTCATCCATGTTCACATGAACTTTCGGTTACCTTGTGTGCTCTCAGCTAAGCAAAGCTATGGCTACTTCCACACCCCTATCCTGCTGCTTTGCTTAGCAACACACAACATGGATTAGCAATGATCCACTGTGCTTACAGCTACGGTGGCGCGCCCCTCTCTTGATGTCATGTTTACCTCCAGGCCACTCCTCGGTGTAGTAATGCTACGCTGTGTGATACATCCTTATGCTGGTGGGGCGTTTGTGATTCAGTATTACTTGACTCATTTGCATGGCAATTCCGAGTTACCGCAAGGGACACTGTCACAGACCCTTAGCAGCCCTTGCACCATGGTTGTGGTGTAGCATGCATGCCATTGACTATTATGGGGATATCATGAATTGCATTACATTACAGTTTTATGACATCTAAATATATTTTCATTGTGACCTCTTTGTGCACTGATGCACTGCAGTTTTACTTTGCGTTGGTGTGGCCATGACATTAAATGTTATTTTTTATATGTTGTGCATGTTGTTTTATGCCATTGGCTATATATTTGGCCATTGGCATATATTAAAATTATAATATGTAAGTTTGGTCTGCTTTCATGGCTCTGATTTTATGTTTGACAAAATGTAAACCGTTTTTTTTTGGTTTACATTTCTACATGCTTACTCTACACCTGCACAACTTCATGAATCGCTATATACCTTCATTTGCATGCTACACTGCTGCACATGGGGTAATTAGCATACATGCACCAGGAGCTGCGCAGCTCTGGCGTATGCTGGTAGTGCACGTGGAAACAACTCTTACCTGAATCGCTCGACAGCCATATTTGGCGCTAGATCGCCGATGCTACTCCGGCGCATGGCGCAAGCTTCATGAATCCCAGGGCTACTATTAGACAATGGTGATTTAATCTGAATGCATTAAATAGAAAGGTGATTGGTTTTACAAAAACTGATAAAGGGGGCCATGTTTAGAATCACAAACTACAACTAATTTATAAAAAACAAAAAGATAAGACAGATATTATGTTCTGATCAAATTTTTATTTTACTATGCAAATGACCTACTTCCATTCATTCACTATTTCTGCAATGCCCCATCTAATACAGTTCTGTGTTGAGATAGAGAGGGAGAGAGAGAGAGAGAGAGAGAGAGAGATTGAACTTTTCCCAGTAGTTACTTGGTACGAGATGTGAAGTCCTCACAATGGGCCAGTAATCAAGGAGCCTGAATCCTCACCACTGACACTGGAGAGGGATATTCACTTGGAATACAAATGGATGCACTCAGTATTTTCAGATGCAGACCTCTCTGCATCAAGCACAATTTGCCTTAAGAGCACACAGGGAACACACTCAGCCCGGGGTATGGTTTTCTCTCTTTCTGTCTCTCCCAGTTCCCCAATAAGGACCCCCCACTGGCACAGCAGCAAAGTTAGGTCCTCAACTGAGTGTCCAAGTCAAGTCCTCCAATGCCCTCTCTGTGAAACCAATGCTTTGTGTCCTTGCTGCAAGTAGCTGACACACACACTCTTTGAGATTTCATTTTTACACAAACACACACCTGGGAAAGGCTTGCACAGATTACCTGTGCTAACAACCTTACCCAGATTATAAGATGGATTCACTGCCACCAGTCAGTTACTATAAGGCTCTTGAAAATGTATCCAATTATACTGAGTGAAATTAATATTAATACAAATGGTAATGTTGACCAAACAGCCAGGCTTTCAGGAATGGCCACAGTTATCACCAAATAAATATATGCAATTCACTCTTAAAGCTTAAATATTTTATAAAGGATAATCCACAATGGAAAGTTTAAATATATTTAATAATAAATAATAAAAGAACAAGAAAATACTAAATATATATTTACAGTAAACATCAGAGCTTCATCCACAGTAAATATTAAAATAACGCAGATGAATAGTTACACAAAGATACAGAAAAACAGCACATAACTAATCTCACTATATTTTCCTGACTAATCTAAAGAGTTTCTAATCCCTGGTCACTTATGCAAGCAAGGCAAGATGAATTAGGTGAGTGGCCTTCCTTCTTTGTCAGGTTCCAAGAACAGACTGCCCAGTCTGAGTGACAGACTTCTCAATATGATATCTAAATTTTATTTTTAGGATAGCTTACAGGATGACATCACATCTGGTCATATGGCTTCTGGTTCACACACTATCCCCTTTGGCTAGAAGCTGCCAGGATGTAGCACCTATGTGTCAATAATACATACACATAGAGATTTGCTAAGATCTGCTGCAGTTCCTAGAAGTCATAAAACAATTTTAGCACTCATACTACTCATACAGAGCTACTAACACAGGCTGCTCACAGACATTTCATCTCTGGCTGCAATCAGAACTGTAAGATACAATCTTTATGGTCTAATTTAATGTCAGCTATTTTCCAATGTTAGCTGGGACTGAGCTTAACCTCTTCTCTTCCAGTATCCTCTGTTACAATATATACATTTAAACAGTTACAATAATGCATGTACATTGCTTTTCTTTACAGCAGGGCACACTGTTGATAACATTTTTAACAAAAACAACTTTACAAATACATTTTCAACACAAGTATCTGTACAAAGCAGTTTGATATTCATATAACATACAATTCTTTACAAAATTCCCGCTAGCTGTGGTAGCATATGTTATACATCCACTGCCCTACTTCTCCTGGCATAGATGGCAGTACCTCCTATCATCACACAAGTCAGAGAAACTAATCTGACTACTGTACCAGCTAATTGCAGGATACATTTAGTCAGTCACAGATGGCAGACATGCCTAAAGACTGATTCATCTATGACACATCTTTGTTTTGGAACTTGGAAGGAAACAGGTGAGCACCCCTTCTAAAAAAAACACTCAAACAAAGGGAAATAATATAGTCTCCATTTAAAAGACAATCCCATTGAGAGCAAAACAGAAGAATCAATAGTTGAGATAATGTATTCTAAATATTTAATAAAGCCAAAAGAAACATAATACTCATGGATCTGTTAAATACAGGCTGTCCTGAAAGATGATTTATAGTTGAATATCAGGAATTCCTAAAATAAAAACAACAATCATAGGAATGGAGCAGGCAACTCTCTGAAGAGAATAGATACCACAGTCAAAATTAACACATACCTCGGTCACTGTTTTAGAGATCTACTTTTGGTAGCTGCCATAAAAACTGTGGTAACCAGTTTTGTCTAGTATTGTTGCATGCATGAATGTATATATCATATACACCTTTCTAGTGTATTTAAAATGTAAGTTATTTAACAGATGTGATATTAAAAATGGTTAAAGGCAGTCATTTTTATCACAGAAGTTACCACTTGTCAATATCAATCTATTTGCAAACATGGACTCTGGCTAAGCACACTAGTGAAGCAGTTAGCATGGAAGTAGATTCTTGAATGACATCCCAAATGTGGTGCCTTCTGTACAAAGTCTGAATATCTTGCCTTTGTCCATATCAATTTTCACTGGCACATCTGGTTTCTTCCCATAGCTTCTATTGGTATTCCCCAAATGGCCAATTGTTGTGAGTCTATACATGAATGTGTATTTGTGTCCTCTGGTGGAAAAAAAAACTTCTTTAGGACTCATTCCATGTGTTACACCCTGTGTCTGATAATAATGGGGTCCAGTTTACCCCTAAGTATGCTAAACAGTTATGATGCCATCATAATATGGATGAAGAGTCCTAATGTAATTTTTCCTGTCAGTGACAGCACAGCTATGGCAGCATGTTTTAACCTGGTACATTACTTCAGTTAGAGCTGCTGCTAGGACAGGGTGAAAGGACATTTTAAGCAGAATGAAAATGGAAGAATGGAAGAGATTTTTGTTTATTTCTTTCATGTCTTTGCATGGCTACCCCCATTTGACAAAAGGAAGTCCTTCAACTTGGTAAGTGGTGGTATGGTAGATGGCCCATCCAATGGAGCCCTACACTTCTATGCCATAGCCTCTGATCTGATGATGGCTCTGTGTATCATATCAGTGGTGCTATGTCAGACTATTTCATATTTATGTCCATGGCCACCGACAGCTTTTACATCATTGATTATCTGCTTCCTGACATGGTCAAGCAAGGTCTTGTTGGAGGCTTGCATATCGTGGAGCCATCCATCATGGTGATGAAGGCCCTGCACTATTGCATCATTCTCAGCCCCTTGAGGATGATGCATGTTTGATGATATGCCCTTAGCAGTTTTAGTAACCATATCTATGTTGTTATGGAACAAAAGACTACTACATTGATACTACACACAATGTAACAATTATTGGATAATATAGTAATGCACCTTTGGTAAATGGGTTACTGAAGTCTAACAAAAGCATAGCTGCAACTTAAAAAAACACAACCAACAGTTTAAACACCAAATGCATGTCTCCTGTAGCAGTTAATATAGCTGTAACCTATAGAAATACAATCAGCAGTGTAAAGCCATGATGCATTACCCCCCCCCCAAAAAAAAGACAGATACAAGAATTCCTATTAATCAGACACACAGCCTCATAAGCACAGTAAATATGAAATGGCACACAACCTAAACTCACATTGATAAAAACTTAGCACATGTTTACTTGCCACCAACTGCAGTGGCACCTGCTAGTAGATATACTTCTCCAGAAACAAAAAAATTCTAAACTATTTGTCTAGTAGGCTACTAAGGGCTGTAGACATGTATGTATTACTGTAAACATTTCAGATGCATTTGTGAATATCTTAACTAATTATAATTAAACAATTCAGCTAGACACCACAAGGAAAATAAATGTCAACATTATCCAGAATTGTAGTCATATGAAAGAACACATCACATCCAATATTTCTGAAAGAACCCTTTCTAGTTCTGGAGCAACTGTGAAAATATTTTTCTCCAGCAGCACAAGGACAGAGAGTAATCATTTATATCACAGTGGAAGATCTGTGCCCCACATTACACAGATAAGGTGTAGATAAGCCCCTGTGGGCATGTTAAATATACTGATTAGCTCTCAAATTCTTAAACTTTCTGAATTACTCCATTTGCTCAATGAGCGATGGAGGTAAATATTGTTTTGGGGACTACATGATAACATGCACATGCCTAAGTAGTACAAGAAAGGGGATTACAACTTTGGCAAGATAATGCCTTCCAAGCTGGCCTCATTAAGAGTACTGGTCAGTCAGTGATGTGCTAAAGATCCATGCTTATCAAGCTCACACTTTGGAGTGGTGTGTCAAAGAGTTAACCCCTTTACAATTATGTTTAAGTTATCCCTGCTAGGAAATATGACTGAGCCATGATCCACATATTGTCTCTGTCATTTAAAATTTATGTGAAGTGGTTGTGAAAATATTCCAGACATGGGTGAAGATCCCTACTAATAGTGAGTGACATCTTCAACAACATAAATTTGGATTACTCATTATGCATGGTTTGTAATAGAAAACAATGCTTTAAGACATTTTGTGAACAAGGATAATTCAATAAATGATTTATATAAATGCTATGTGTATGCCATGGAAAACTTGGGTTGTACCATCCCTTCATTTTCATTGTCAGAACTGTCCTTCCTTCTTATTATCATAGGGACATATGTTCTAAAAATACATATCCAAGACCAATTAATTGCAACTTATTGCAACAAAAATTTGCAGTGCAGAGGTAACATAAATGTAAAGTGTTATACACTATACTCCATGTTAGGGTTTATATCATGCAACAAGTTAATAATGTGAGTAGGCCTTTTCATTGCCATTGGTGCATAATTCAAATCATGTAAAGGGTGTTACTTTCTTAAAATTTTAAATGAATAATATCTCACATTTCCAAATTTCTGGCACAAATCTATTTTATGTGCCTCTTGAGTGTAGTGTAGTGTGACTCCTTAACTGAAAAAGCTAGACATGCATGGTAGTGACATCTACTTGGGTAGATAGACATTGGTACACGTCCTTTGCACTGTAGTCTCTTCATCATGCATATCGCATACATGCATAGATATGCACATACATAAAAATATTGCATGCATAGGCAGTAATGTCCTTCTAGCCAGCAAATATACCAAAATAGTCATTCCTAAAACAAGTCCAAGCTGTTCTTAACAATATCTAAATTAGTGGCTGCTTTAATATAAATTGGTAGCCTATTCCATTCAATGGATAATGTCTCAGAGAACCAATTAGTGCATTTTTCTTTCCTACATAATCTTCTACTAAGATTTTCTAATGATTCTCTATTACATTTTTATAATCCAAACATTTCCAGAGGTAGTTGTCTCTAAAATATCTATATGCCTTAACAATGTCTCCTCTTAAATATCTTTATCAAGAAGTCAACTAATTCAGATATTTTAGTCTTTCATACTGACTTAAAATGTTCACCTCCGTGGATGCCCGTGGTACATTTCCATGGTACTATTTCCAATTTACAAATGCTTGTTTTCTTTTAAGGACTCCATACTGTTATTCCATACTCTAGTGTGGGTCTAATGTAACAAACAATGATGTCATCATTTCTGATTTCCTAGACTAAAAAAAAAAAAATCCTTCTTATACAACCTATAGTTATATAACTATCATTAACCAATGTGCTGATATAATTAGAAAAACTCATGAATGGATCTAATCATAAACCCAGGTCCTTAAATGAATCTATATTTTCTATCACTGTGTGCCGTATTAAATATTTTTCTTTCAATCTGTGTCTCACAAATTTCATATGCTTATTTTTTTTATGTATTTATCAACATTATTCTCCGTGCAGAAGCGGACAATTTAGTTCAGATGCTTTGCAGACTTGCCCTACCTGTTATACATGTAATCAGTTTACCCATTTTAGTGTTATCTGTAAACAGAATGTAGAACACCTCAGATGAAAAAGATAGATGTGAAAGATGCAATCTAAACAAGTATGGGTCTAGGACAGAGCCCTGTGGGACACCCTGACTGTAACCAAAAATTTCACCTGTCCAATTGCTGTATGATACTTGCCATATTTTATTTATTTTATTTTTTATTTTATATTTGTTGACCGGGATAGTCCGACTGGATGCATGTCCATTTTCAGCGGAGGCCCGGGGAGAAAAGCTCCAAGGGTAAGCAGATACAGCATTACATAATACCAGCATTACATATTACAAACAGACTATTTACAGAGATTACATAAGTAAGCAAATTAAACAAGTTCCACAGGTTAGAGTTAATCCCGAGCGTAAGTCAGGATTAAATTAAATTACACAGTAAACTGGTTAACAGATTTATACACATTCTAGAGAGAGTTAGCCAGGCTTGATACATTGACATAGGTTCATACTAGGCTATCTGCCCTAGGGCACAAGTAATGCAAGAAGAATTTTATTCATGTAAGTTCCCTTGTGACTCAGGTTATCAGTAAAATGAAGAAACCCTAATACTGCAATAGGTACCAGGTGTGAATCCAATGAACTGTTGTTCATTTTGCAAGTGTCATGTCAGTCTGCAAATGTAGTACATTGTAATGTATATCTAAGTACATGTCTCCTCTTGCAGCTGCAGCACTATGCCTCATTAGCCTGCTTTATTTTTCATCTGATTTGTATATGCATGTTTTCTAATTCCGTCATATGCCTTAAGTATGTGTTCCACTCTGGTATGGTCAATGCTTTTACGTAAGACACAATCACACCACAGACATGCACCCCAAACATATGAATGCATAATATGTATGATGCCATATGTATAATATTGTAATATATACTGTACTTCAGCCGAGGCATGTAATGATGTATGAAATATATAACATAGCATAGTTTTTATTGATTCATTTTTTTCTTGACAGGGTTAGTCTCACTAGGCTAGTTGCTTCTTTTCAGCAGAAATTTTGTCAGGATATTAAGGAACTTCCCCTACTCTTTTTGATAGGTGTTGAAGGATATTTTACAGTCACCAGAGCTACCACCAACTCAGGCAGATGAGACCTCAGTTTAACATCTCATCCAAAAGATGGCAGACTCAGGAATTCACCCCCCCCCCAATCTACCTAGTGCAAGAATATAACCCACAGCCTTCTGCACCAAAGATGAGTGTGCCACCTGTTGTACCACTGACACTGCATAGTTTCTAGTCGTCCATGTTTCTAGCCCTCACTTCATGGATACGTAATATAAGTTCCTCTGTGGTGTAACTAGTTAATCGATACAGTTTAACAGATGATACTTTTTCCCATTGGTTCAGTTCTACTGCAGTGAACATAATACCTTATAGCATCTGACTTTTCTCTCATATTAATACAACCAGTAGGCTTTTACTAAACAACAGAAGGAGATTGTACAGGAACACCAATATTATTAGTGGGACTACATGTATTTATATAAGACTGATAACATAATGAATATCATAACATATCCCTGTGTGCAGTGCATGGGCTGGAGTCACTCATGAGTGTATATATATATATATATATATATATATATATATATATATATATATATATATATATATATATATATATATATATATATATATATATATCTACACACACACACACACACACACACACACACACACACACACACACACACACACACATACGTGTGTGTGTGACATGTACTGCCATGTTTTTGACATAAAATTTACATGGAGGCTTAGAAAATGCAGTTTTATCTATAACTCCTCCCTCTGCTCCCTCTGCCATCCATCATACAAATTCAGTTTCCCAAGTTCACTGTCATTGTACATAAGATGAAGCACATGAGATCTTGCTTGGCTACCAATTCCCTTCCAGTTTTACTGAGTTCATTCATGGGAAGACATAGTAGGTGATGATGAGAGTCATGGCCATTTAGAACTAGGATATGGTGTGAGGAAGATTTTTGTACACCTCTTCCTAAGCAACTACAACTGAATGCTACTATAATGAGGTTATACCAGGTCTCAGTACAAGGCTGAAGCATAGAATAGTCTGACTAAGGCTGTCACCTGTGCTACTGCCATCCCATACATGGGAAAAGAGCATTATCACCATTATAGTGGCAAGAAACAATGCAAACTGACCTCCTTGGCCAATGGGAGGCTTGTTATAGGGAGAACCCACCACCTCACTACTATGAGTGTATCATTTATTAAGTATATTAATAGCATTCATGACACGGCAATAGACACATCTTCATTACTCTCTTTCCTTATGAGAAACCCCTTTAGAGACTGACGGGGTCCTGGCAGAGCATCAGGAGAGACTGTAACACCTCAGAGAGGTTAGATGTCAGGAAATCCTTCTATGTGGCACACCTCATCACTAAGGGCTTTTCATCCAGAAAAAAAGGAGGTCATTGTCCCACTGTACTCATCCCTCATTAGACCCATTGTAGAGTATAACGCTCCATTTAGTATGTACATCTCAAGACATCTGCAACAACTGGAAAGGCCGCAGAAATACCTCACTAAAAGAATCAAAGGCCTAAAGCAGATGCTCTATGTTGACCACCTTAAAAAACTCCAGCTATACTCTTTCACATATCGTCTACTCAGAGGTGATCTCTGCTTAACATACAAGGCCATGTCAAACCCAGAGCTGTTGGACATGCTACACTCAATGAAATCCCAATCCCTCAGAGCCACACGCTCCAGGGATCTAAACATTGTCATCACAATAAACAAAACATGCTGGAGGGATAGGTTCCTGACCCAGAGACTCCCCAGGCTCTGGAATAGATTGCTCATACATGTCAAGCAGAGTGTCTCTTTGGCCCCCTTCAAAAGGAACCTTGACGATTGGATGGGAGAAAGGAAATTCACCCCGAGGATCACGTCAGTCGCCCTGCTAGACAGGGGTCCAGGGAAGTAAATAGCGTGGGAAGAAATAGCCAGGGAATTGTTATGGCTAGGCTTATATAGGCCCTAGGGCTGATAGCCTAGTACCAACCTATGAACCTATGAACCTATGAATACCAGTTTCTGTACCAACAAGGAAGACAATTTCTGAAACTCAGGCACAACAGCAGCCTTATCAGCAAACAGCAATGAAAATATGTTCTCCTTCCATGTCATCTCAACAAGTAGTATAAAGAAACTTTTTAGAAAACTTAAAACAACAACCATAGCTGCTGACAACCTACCAGCCAAATATCTAAAGCTATTTGCTGAAGTTATTTCTTACCCTATCTCAATTCTTATCAATCATTCTATCACTGTGCATAGAATCATATTTCACTGGAAAATATCTACATAAAGGTGGTATCACTACAGAGCTCTCAAATTACAGGCCTATTGCCATTCGATCACCACTACCAAAAATTCTGGAAAAGTGCATACATTCTCAACTTCTGAACTACTTCTCCACAATTAACCTGTTACCACATCACAACACGGATTTAGACCTAATCATAGTACAACAAATGGCCTGCTTAGTTTCACTAACACTGTTAATCAATGTAGGAGCAAAGGCAAAACAGTCTCATTCATCTTTCTTGATCTGTCAAAAGCTTTTGACACTGTCTCCCACCACAAATTACTGACAGTAGTCTCTGACCTAAACTAGCTAATAGGTCATCAACAAATGGGAGAATGGGAAAATGACCTTTCCCTTCTACTTACAGTCTCACTGGGGGTACCCCAATGATCCCCTGTTGAACCCCTTTTTTTATTCTCTTCACTAATAACCTAAACACAGCTACTTCCCTTGCCTGCTTAGTCCAATATGCTGATGACGAAAAACACTTATATGTGCTGCCCCCTCCATATAACAACTTCAAGATATAACCCAGCAATCCTTCTTAGCTATTGAATCCTGGCTTACAGAATCCCAACTTATACTTAACCCCAGCAAAACTAAACTTATGATCTTCCATCCCATCTTCCATCCCACTAAAGCCAATGACCCTCCCCCCTCTTTCTTCAACAAAGCTACAGTCAATACAACTATTACACTGTATCCACTACAAAACTCTTAGGCATTGTGATTGACAACAATTTGAGATTTGACCTACACATACCCCAAACCATAAAGAAAGTACATAAAAAACTAGGTGTACTTTATAAAAACAAATAATTCTTAACGAATGTAGAATAATGATTGTGTATATCCTTTTAAGACACTATCCAAGGGCTTGCACTAGAGTATAAATACTGAGCATGTGTGAGCTTGACTGTCATTTTGTAGTTAGCTGTTGAGATGTGAACATGTATGTATGTAAGCTCTGTTTGATGGTTAGTTCATTTGTATTTAATGATGCTGCTGTCCATCCTGATGTGTTTCTATGAATTAAACAATCAGAGCGTAATCTCAGGCCTCCTTATTATTTGTATTAGAGACGAACGAGTGACATGGTGTTAGAAGTGGCATATCTAAACGACATGGAGTCAAAAGTGGCTTGTCTAAAAGGGCATGAAGTCAGAACCATCATAGCCAAGGGGCATAAGGTTTTGAGACAGCATGGCTAAAATGATTAGAGGCACTTGGCTATGGTTGGAGGAATGTACAAGAGTGAATCATCCTAAAAGGGAGGGAGAACTTCAAAAAACAGGTCAGAAACTAATTTAAATATTAAATCTTGCTCAGCACTATTTCTTATTCATAAAATACAAAAAGGGGCATACAGAACATTATAAACAATATTCATATAAACAAATATGTATGTTATTGATAAAATATTCAAATTACTATGGAAAATATTTGAAATAAAGTCTAAATTGCAAAAAACTTATAAAATAAAGAGAAACAACCACATTTTCGCAAGGCATGTATTTTTGCATTATGCAAAGAAATCTAAGTTTTCAAAAGTGTATATTCTGTTTGTGCGGTGTTACTGTAAAGCTATTTCACAAAAGTACAGCCATTACAAGGCATATTTTACAAAGTAAAGTATTTTGAAGAGTTTATTGTGCATTTGGATGTTGTTACAAGCTCACAGCACAGTATGTTCGTGCATAATTACAAGGGCCATATTTTCAGTGTGTTTGTGTATACTTTGTGGACATTGCATTTCGGGGATGGATTTCGAAAACCCGGTGCACTTGTGTTTGACAGTAATATTGCTGAGAACTGGAGAGTGTTTGAACAAGAGTATGACATTTTCATACAGGCTGCATTTTCTGATAAAGATGACAGTACAAAGACACTTACTCTACTTAATTTAGCTGGGTCAGAAGACAGAAAGGTAGTGTTCATTTGTGTATGCGCCTGCTATTTATGCTGGAGAGGGGGAAACCATCATATTGTTTAACAGGGTGAATTAAGGGAGGACCCAGAGTGCTTAAAACATAAATTTAGAGAAATGTGCACCCCCCCCAGACAAATGTTACAATGGAAAGGCACTTATTTTACACAAGGGATCAAAAGCCTGGTGAATCTTTTACAGCATATATAACTGACCTGAAAAATAAATTTAAAACATGCAGATTTGGTGACTTAAGGGATTAGTTGATAAAGGACAGACTTGTGTGTGGCATAAAAGATGATGCTGTGAGAAAAATTTTTCTTTGTGACAGTGATTTAACTTTGAATAAAGCCATTGAGATTTGTCAGATATACGCGCTTACAGAAAAGCACACAAATATGCTTACAAATGAGAGTAGCTCTAGAAAGCACAGTGACAAAGTTCATGATGATAGTATGGAGCATGTTAAGAGAAACAGGCCCAAGCACATTGCAGCTGTAACCCCTGCAGCACTTACTGGTAAACCCCAGAACTTTCTAGCAAATTCCAGACTTTGCACAGTCTTAGTGAAACATAAGAGTGAAACAGCAAACTCAAAGCATGGGCCCCAATCTAGTTTCATTGCCAACTGTCGTAACTGTGGTGGTAATCAGGAATCTAAAAGGGGAAAATGTTTAGCTTTTGGTCAACAATGCCACAAATGCAGTAAATTCAATAATTTCAAAATATTTTGTAAATCAAAAGGCCCACACTTTTTCATTAAAAGGGAACATTTTAAGAAACAAGTTGGTCAGTTAGACTGTGGCAGTTCTAGTCTTTATGTTGATGGCATGTCAGTGCTTCATTAAACAGTCAATGCAGTAGATTTAAGGGCCAAGAATGGAGGTATTTTGTAATGTTGGGATAAATGGCAAATCCACAGAGCTCAAAGTTGACACAGGTTCCAAGTGCAATGTTATGTCTGCAAATGCATTTGCTAGAGTGTGTAAAAGTAAAAGGCTTGTGCTCATGGAGGTAAAGAAATTCAAACTTGAAGGCTCAGTTGTGCTTTCATGTTACTTTGCTGGAAGGAGCTACGACTTATAATTTTATGTGGTCAAGAGGCACGTCCAGTCATTATTAGGGCTTAGAGACACTTTGAAAATGGGATTGCTTTCATTTAAAAAGGAAGTCCACCATGTTAGCTTAAAATACCACTACTCTAATTTTGCCCAGCACATTTGTTCTACCTATGCAGATCTTTTTGAAGATAAACTAGGCAAACTTCCAGTTGTGTACTCCATGAAGTTAGACCCAGAGTTCAGTCCAGTTATCAGGCCACCATGTAAAGTTCCAATAGCCATGCAGGACAGAGTTAAAGTTGAGTTAGTTAAAATGGCGTGACAAGGTATAATTTGTCCAGTGGAAACTTCAACTGAATGGGTATCTTCTATGGTAGTAGCTCATAAGAAAAGCTCAGATGACATCAGAATATGTATTGATCCATGAGATTTAAACAAAGCATTAAAAATACCTCATCATCCAATGCACACAGTCAAAAAAGTCGTAGCTTTGATACCAAATGCCACTATTTTTTCTGTCTTAAATGCAAAGAGTTCATTTTGGCAAATTCAGCTTGTCAAAAAATCTTTATTGCTCACTACTTTCAATACTCCGTTTGGCAGGTACAGATTTTGGAAAATGCCATTTGGGATAAATTCTGCAAATGAAGTCTTTCAACATGCAATGGAGCAACTTTTTTTCTGGGTATCCATGTGCTATTATAGTAGACAACATACTAGTAGGAGGTCGTGATGAAGCCGAGCATGACAGAAACCTTAGAAAAGTTCTAGAAAGGGCATGTCAAGTGACTCTTATGATCAACCCACACAAATGCAAATCCAGGCTACAAGAAGTCCCTTATGTTGGTCACTTATTAACTAGTACAGGCCTATGACCATATCTTTCAAAGCAAACAGCCATTTTCAAGATGCCAGCCCCAGACAATTTTCAAGTCCTTCAACATTTTTTTGGAATGTTCAACTACTTAGGCAAGTTCATTCCAGACTTGAGCCAATTTTCAGGATCACTCAGAGAGCTGACACTTAAAGATGTATCCTGGTCTTGTTTAGAGCAACACCAAACATCATTTCTGAAACAGACAATTTCTAGTCCACCAACGTTCAGATACTATGATGTTGACAAACCAGTAACACTTTCCTGTGATGCTTCAAAATTTAGTAGGCTTGCCACCCCTTCGGTTTTTTTCCGGACTATCAGGAAATCAAACTGATTCTCCGGTAGTCCGGAAAACACTGTACAAACTCCGGTATTTTGTTTCAAAAAGGAAACAGACGATCGGAGTTTGTAAATCGGCTGATTTACTATGCTTTTCTTACAGAAAAGCATAGCAAATCAACCAAAAGCAGGCGGCGGGAGCAAAAAAAGAGGGCGTTCCCGTTGATCGGCTGATTTACTATGCTTTTCTTACAGAAAAGCATAGCAAATCAGCCAAAAGCAGGCGGCGGGAATGAAAAAAGAGGGCATTCCCGTTGAGTGATGCTGTCGTGACATCACAAAATGGGCGGTATGTTGGCGGGAGAGGGGGGGTGGGGCGGGCGGGGTTACTGTTGACACGAGGGGCATGGCGTGGCTCCGGTTTTAGCCGTGAACGAAGGTGGCAACCCTAAAATTTAGTCTTGGTGCAGTCATTCTACAAGAGGATCAAGCTGTTGCCTATGCATTGAGAACATTTACCCAAACTGAACAGCAGTACTCCCAGATTGAGAAAGAGCTTTTGGCAATTGTGTTTGTATGTTCAAAGTTCCATGATTATGTTTATGGTAGACTTATCCAGATTGAAAAAGGCCACCAACCACTAGTCTCTGTCTTGAGAAAGCCTATGCATTCAGCCCGAGCCTGACAGCAACATATGATGCTGAGATTACAAAAGTATAGTTTCCATCGTCTACAAGAAAGGCAAACTAGAAGTACCACTGAAAAGAATGACAATGATGGCTGTCAAAGCAATCTAGTTTACCTCAAGAACTGCAACTTTATTTTACATACAGATATGAGATTTTGTCTGACAAAGGTATCGTAATGAAAGGTCCAAAAGTAATTGTTCCAAAGTCCTTGCAACCTGAGTACATTACTATCTTGCATCGTGGTCACCAAGGAACTGAATCTACCAAAAAAAGGATGTGAGGACTAGTATTCTGGCTCTTTATGTCACAAGACATTGAGAGAGCACTTTCTTCTTGTTCAGTATGCAATAGTACAAAGCTTCATCAACACTTCAGCTTAACCGGATTCAAGAACTATCTTGGTTGACAGTAGTCACTGATATCTTCAAGTGGAATGGTCAACAATATTTGGTGTTAGTAGACTCCAACTCTAATTGGTTTGAGATTGATGTACTTTCTAACCCAGCATCCACTACAGTCATTACTAAGATGAAACATCATTTTGCAGTACATGGACATCTGCACAAAGTTATTTCAGACAATGGCATGCAGTTTACAAGCCAACAGTTTAAAAGATTTACAGAAGAATGGGAGATTACTCATTTTACAAATAGTCCAGAGTACCCACAGTCAAATGGTTTGGTAGAATATGCAGTGCAAAGTGCAAAACAGTTATTTGAGAAGTGGAAATGAGATAATAGTGATGTTTTCCTGAATATCTCGAATGTCAGAAATATTCCTCATGATAAATATCTTGGTTCACCTGCTCAGGAACTTCTGTCGAGATACACCAGAACCACATTACCACTCAGTAGTCAATTGTTGGTTCCAAGTGTCAAGAACAGCAGATCAGTGAAACACAATCTGTTGAGGAAATGCCTATCCCAAAAGTCCTACAATGATAAGAGCAGCAGACCGATCAATCCATTACAAAAAGGAGAGGTGGTAAGGATGCAAATATTGAAAGGTTATGATCAGATTGGTGTTGTGAAGAATATTTGCCCAGAGATGAGATCGTACATTGTGAAAACAGAAGAAGGTATCTTTAGGCAGAATCGGAGGCATTTACTGCTGGTATCCAAGCCTATACCATAGCAAATAGCCTATGAGAAAGTTTCTTTATCTGAAAGTGAGTCATCCATTGTTCCATTTCCAGAGGAAATTCCAGTGGACATTCCTGTTCCTATGATAAACCCAGAAGTTCCTGATAGGAGCTGTGCACTGCAGACTGTCCCTGTTGCTAATTTTAGTCCCAACTGTTATTTTCCGAGATATGGTCGAATCTCTAAACCTTGCAATAGATATGAAAGCAACTTGGACATGAGCACTGTATTTTGTTTCTGATGTATTTATTTTATTTATTTTTCATTTGTTTACTGGGAAAGTCTGACTTGGAACAAAGCCAATTTTCAGCAGAGGCCCGGGGAAAAACACTCCAGATGTATATAGTAATGTATGCCTGTCACTGAAGTTTGTTTTGTATAAAGGGCAATCTTTTTAAGTGGGAGAATGTAGATCAATGAGTGTGTATATACCTTTAAGCAGCTATCCAAGGGCTTGCACTAGAATATAAATACTGAGCACGTGTGAGCCTGACTGCCATTTTGTAGTTAGCTGTTGAGATGTGAACATGTATGTATGTAAGCTCTGTTAGTTTGCTCATATTTAATGACGCTGCTATCCATTCTCATGTCTTTCTATGTATTAAAGCATCTGAACGAAACCTCAAGCCTTCTTATTATTTGTATTAAAAATGAATAAGCAACAACCAAAAATACTAGAATAGCCATTGCCATACAAAGCACCTCCATATTCTAAAATAATATCTCCTAAAACTAATCACCACCTCTGTTTTGCAATTTTTTTCTTCCTTGACACCATGTCTTACTGTCTTCCAAACCTACACTCTTTTATGCTTCACCCATACTCACCAACCTGAAGAATACAGACCTAGGAAAACTTGAAGCTTGTTATAACAAAATAGCAAAATTTGCTATTGACTCTTCATACTGTAAACACCACAGCCTAGCCCTGAAGCAACTTTCCTGTTTGGAACTTCCACATCTACAACCCATAACCAGCTGACAACAGCTCATAAACTATTCTACAAGCCATAAAAAAAGCAGTTCTTCAATACGTAATTGAACCTTGCTTTAATAACTGAGTATTATGCTCCACCAATAAATCATTATTTAAAGTAAACAAAGCAAAGAACACTGCTGGAAACTCTCTTTTCTCAAACCATATAGCTAAAAATCTGGATTTCACTCCCACAAAGAATAAGATCTACTGCTAATACTGCCAATTTAAAAAAAAATACTAAAAACTAATTTCTCTAATGAATGGCTCTACCATGCAACAGTTCTGGCTAGCTTAGACCCATACAAAGCACCTCCATATTCTAAAATAATATCTACTAAAACTAATCACCTCTGTTTTGCAATTTTTTTTCTTCCTTGACACCATGTCTTACTGTCTTCCAAACCTGCCTGTATATGCCCCTCAACTCTATAGGTTAATAACTTAATCTTTTCTTATTATATAGCAAAATAAATTTCGACTGTCTGTTATTTTCCGAATTTCATAAAATTTTAGTAGACAACCATGGCATACCAGGATTTTTTAAAACAAGAATGAATGCTGTTTGCTTGTTAAACCTGTGCTTACTATTGCAACAGGGAAGACAAGCATATCTATTAGTATAGATAATTCTATTGTATTTAATGTTACTTGTTTAACCATACTCAGTGTATTAATTTATCATATCTACGTGTAACCTTTAAATGTCCTTCTTACATTGTCTCTGCTAAAAATGGGTTTTGCCCAGTCAGACTTTCCAGGTAAACAGATGTAGCAAAAAATAAAATAAAGTAAAATAAAATAAAATAAATAAATAAATTAAGTGTTTGCCATACAACTACATTATTATTCACATTATACGTCTGCAAACCCTACATAGCTGTAAAGTTATCTCATGTACCTATGAATTAAGGTCTGATGGCTGTAGGTTCCATTCCACCCAACAGCAGATATATTTATATGTTTTACATATATTGCTTTAAATATGTGCTATCAGGGCAATTATATTGTAAAATCAACTGCAATTGTACAACTAATTTAAAATAGTTGCAGTACCTGTACAATGCTTGCTATATGTGAGAGCTGATAATATTATATCATTAATATAATAGTAATTAATAGCTTGACACATGTATATCTGGATGTAAACATACAGTTTTTCTCTGGAGTGTGTAATGACTGTGACTTTAATATTAAACAAATATCCATAGCACTTTTTTGTTAAGATACTCCCCACCTTCATTCTTGCTATCCTTTCATTTTTTTGCATATTTTTTCTCTGAAATTTTAATTGCAAAATGACATCTGATTGCATCCATTGCTGGACCCTCATGACCACCAGCTCAAGAGACCTAGACTGTACAGGCACATGGCACTTCTGGGTCTCAACCTTCCAGCGTGGCCTCAACACTTCTTGTACTACCTTTGTCAGATAACTCAGCCTAGGGGCTGGTGCGGTGCTACCCATATGGAGTAGTCTAGGTGGTTATTATGACACCTGGTAGGTTGGCAGGGTTGGTGAAGGAGATTCCAGACAGGGGCCTCAGTACCTAAATTAGCTGAATGGAGAAGATATTGCAGCATACGACCAAATCAGTGCCCCATCCAGCAATGCCCATAGTTTCAGGGGGCAGCAGACAGTGGTGACAGTTCCAAGAGTGAGGATTCATTTCTCACTGTTTTCATGCTGAAAGGTGTGCTCCTGAACATCCATTCCAAGCCCCTATCATTGTGCTCATCTTCCTCTTGTCTCCATCCCCAGCTCTATTTGTCATGTCTGTCCTGTGTGTTTGCTATGCAACCTAAACTACCATACATACCTACCTCTTATATCCCTAACTACCTTTGTCAACATTCCTCTTCTTCAGAAAAAAAGTAAAAGGGACACCTGTCCCACATAAAAAAAATGTATCCCATACACAGGTTTCCACTCCACCTATGCCTGTGTATTGCACACATGATTTGGTCAAACTGGGCACACAACAGTTTTACTTTGTTGTCACAAATAATTTATTATGTAGGTATCCAAATATCTGTACATTACTTTTACATGTACATTATTAGCTTGTGAAGAAGTGAATGGATCTGGTTCTATCCCACCTCCATCCTGCTCATTCTTGAATGAATCACCTAATATCCTACTCTTTGCTTGCCCCCATTTTCATCTATGTCCTCTTGTCCCATTTTACTCCTGTAATCTCATGAAAAAACAGATGCACACACTACACACATGGCCATAAATGGCTTATAAACAGAAATCTCTATGTCTGTACTCAAGATTTGCAGCAAAACCTACTGCCGCTTCATGTCCTACGGCATAAAACTGAGAAAGTGTCTGCTTCTGCACTAACACTTTACCATCAGTCACGAAACTGAGCTCGGTGTTAATGCATGTCAGTAAGGGTTTATGAGAGAATGAAAATATTGGCAGCTGATTCTGTTCTCTGTAAATGTCATGACTCAAATGTTAACTGATATGAGGGGTCCATTCCACTGTACTTGGTGCATTGCTGTTTATTATTGATGGCTGGATTGTTTCACATTTTTCTTTTCATTCGGAAACTGTGCACCATTCATGCCTATCTTCTATGTCTGCTGTGCTACCTAAAATCAGCTGTATGTGAGCCTTGAAAAACCCTACAGATTTTACACATGAAACAACTTTTCACTGATGAATGCACAACATTTACTAACAAGGATGGATACTACAGTGATATGGAGGATTTCACTCAGGAATATATAGCTTGCACTCCACTGTGTTCTAGATGTTGCATGACCCAACACCATCTTGCTAAATCTCTATGTAATCATCTTTGTGATATCCATTCTGAACACTTCTCAGACCCATGATTTGTCATACACTTGACAGTGCAATTCCACTGTGACTTCACGTGATGCAGCATTGCTGTGGCCATATCAGTTACCCCATCACAAGCTCCATACTAGTTATGTGTACTTTCTATCACTCTTACACACATATATATCATTCTGTATCATGAAAATTCATCTGATGTAACACATGTATCACTTGACACACATGGACAAAACAGTTTCAAGAAAGGAAAATATACTCCTTCTATATACACCATTGTGCAATGCTTGGCATAAAGCAGCACCACTACTTATATTTAGGTAAAGGTAAGTGACTATTCATGTCCTGTGAAAAAAAAAACAGATCAGAATTTGTCTTTGTCCACATTCCTGTGCTAACCTTTGGGTGAATGCGTATAGCCTCAATGCACAAAAGCAAGCATTAATATTATAGGAATGCTTAGATAGTTATCATAACTATAACAGCATCTATGGTTCAAGGTGTTACTGATGTGATGTTCAGATTGCCAATATGGTTTGTTATAGCTTGTGATTTTACAGTTACTAGTATCTGTTTTACAAATTACACTGGTCAGTCATCCATAACATTGTCATACTCCCTTCAACTGTATGCTTTCTGAATACTACGATATGACTTTTTTGTGGTGTCAGCAGCTAGTGCATAGGTCTAGATAATGTGAACTAGTTAGGCAGGTGTTCCAGTCCAGTGGCATGTACCTACTACCAGTTTAGAAAGTAACAATCGGTGACAACTTTTTTGAAAATTGCTTAACTTAACTTGCATTTAGGCAGCATGTTTGCAAGGGCCTGTGGTCAGTTTACAGGATCTGCTCTAGGATTGGTATGCTCTCTCTGACCTCTGGACTGAATCCAAACAAAATCCATGGCATCCTTTGAAATCTACAGAAAAATAAGTATTTCTGTTCATTGTACAGCACTTTTAAAATTGTGTATTTCTGAACTGCCACCTACTTTAAACTGTTTTTCAGCCAGTTTAACTGTTTTGCTGTCTCACTGTTTCAACTGTTTGCTGTTTGAGACTATTTTCCTGCACTTTGTATATTGTAGTACTTGTGTATGTTATAGCATAGGCTAGATTCAGGCTTGCTGAACCTAGACTGTTTGGCATTATCCGAGCACTAAAACCAGCCATCTTACATTAAGATGGTCCTCAGAACTTTTGTGGCAGAACAGTGTAGCAAAGGACCCATCTGAGTTGGAAACCGTTGGCATAAGGCTTAGTATTGAACATTTTCATTGGCCAACTTGTTTGAAAATTGCTTAACTTGTTTTAGAAAGGGGTTCTCATAGTTGCTACATAAGCCTCTCATTTGCATGGGTTTGTGCCTGTTTTAACACAGCTTCACAGAGTTTGGTGACCAGCCACTGCTCTACTATCTTCATCTGAGCAATCTGAGGCATCTGTTTACACGTAATGTACCTTCAACCTGCACCGCGCAATGGAGATAATCATTAGACGTTGTAGATGCAAAAGCTAAAGTAGATTTGTTTTCCCTTAGAAGCTGTCTGTGCTCTAACTGAGGAGTCCCTTAAATTATGCTTAGCTGCTCACAGAGCACCACAGCTGGACTTTCTATACCATTTGCCACTATAACTGAAATCTCCTAATCCATATTATTCTTGTACCCCTTGACAGGCCCAATAGTATAGATCCAGTATTAAGCCCCCAATGAAACAACATCCATCCTCATTAAAGTAAGTATATTTAAACCTAGTATTATGGATGGTCAGTTCGCTTCCATTTCTCCTGCCAGCCTGATTGACATGGGTATCCTTAGGCAGTGTACCAATTGCCTCATGTACACTGACAACCCACTACTCCTAAACCACTCAAGCTCAATTTGTGAGAGATACACATAAACTAAGAATTTGGAATCCTTGATCTCTCATTCACAGAGTAGTGACAATGAACAGGTTGTTAGTGCACATACTACACCTCCTGCACAAACCACACTCTCAACCCATAAACCATCATACACAGAGGTACTTACCAGAAATTTACCTAAACACCAGAGACCCCAGAAACACAAATATGCTACTCCTAATACAGTACTTACAACACTCAATACACATAAAACCACATGCACAAGTGTCTCACCAAATAAGCCCCTAAGGTAAAGCACCACCAGGCTGGGCAAATAGAAGGTTATGGTCAGCTGTCTGTCAGGTGCCAGGATCTGCCAGATAACACACGCAGTCACATCTCTCCCCAGCAAGTGCCATAATGAGTCTGTCATAGTTCACGTTAGTGTGAATGACTTGAGGCGTACCTCACTGGACTATATGAAGGGAGACATGACTGAGCTTTCTGAATATTTGTCTCAGGCAGGTTTGTCCCTAGCCTTGAGCATCATACTACCTACACCTAAGATGATACCATAATATAAATAAAAAAAATGATTGACTTGAACAATTGACTTAGTTTCTGGTATCATTCTAAGGAGGTCCAGTACCTCTCAACCTGTGATGACATGGTAGATAGACCACACTACTTTGCCATAGATGGTCTTCATCTGTCACCTCTGGGATTTTAGTTACTAACTAAGGCTTTTGCCCCCCCCCCCATAGTGCCTTTTTTAGGCAATGTCACAACAACAAAATTCCCAACATAAAAATGTCTTCGAAAAGCAACCTCAAGGTTATGCTGCTAGGAGTCTAAACCTAAAACTGCACTCACTGGAAGCTGCTCTCACCTTAGAAGATGCTGACATTTGTGCAGTCACAGAGACTTGGTTTATGATCATGGAAAGCACCCAGCCATACCAAGGTATAATACCTTCCACACGTTCAGACCACAGAAGTGCAAGAACTTAAAGAGGTGGATTATCAATATTCATCAAAGATAAATACACCTCTAAATTGGTTAAAGATTTCCTTGAACTAATCCAGGTCCAACTGACTGTAGGTAAGACCCCTCTGCAAGTTATTGCCAGTTATAGGTCCCCCTCCATAAACAGGGATACTCACACTGCATACTTGGAGCTACTTGAATCACTCAAGATACAACCAAATACCCTGGTTTTAGGTGATTTTAACTACCTATTCCTAGATTTAGTAAATTATACATGTACTGACACACTTGCCCAAAGTTTCTTGGACTCGATAAACTCCAATGCCCTGGGCCAGTTGGTTTACACCCCTACAAGGGACCCAAACATTCTGGATCTGGTGTTCACTAACATGAGTGATCATTGTACCCTCCATGTGTGCAGCCCTTCCTAGTGAGGTCTGATCATAAATCAGTCTCATTAGAAGTAACAATAACATCTGACCCCTCATTAGCAGCAAATAGACTAAAAAACATCTCCAAAGCCAGTTACAACCTCATATGTGATGGCATTAATAGCTTCATAGCCCCTGCCCTCACTGAAGGCATGGACACCTATACTGGGATTTAAACCAATGCTTTGTATAAGCAGCAATACAAATGCATTGACTCAGCAATACCTGATAGGATCAAAACAAGATCCTCGAAAAAGAACAAGACTGCCTGGTGGACATCTGTCATTAATAGGTTATACAATAAGAGAATGAAATTGCTGTCCAACAGCAGGAAGGAATGGTCTCTGAATTTTAAGCATTCCCTCTTTGGCTTAAACAAGCAAATAAGATACCTTGTAAGGCATTTTAAAGCTAACTATGAATCCAAATGTGCCTCCTTCTCTAAGGGTAACCATAAGGCCTTCTTTAGTTACATCAGAAACCTTAAAGGAAAAACCCAGATCTGCACAGAACTGGTTGTTAATGGCACCACATATATTGAACCAACAGAAATAGCCAACCTGCTAGCTGGCAGGTTCAGTGAGAACTTCAACCCCCTGTCCCCACCACATATCCCCCAAAGCATCCCTACCACTTGCTCTCCACCTAGTATCTCCAAGGAGCAAGTTGTAAATGTTCTCTCCAAATACAAAAACATAGCCTCTATGGGACCTGATACTATCCCAGGCTATGTTCTAAATGGATTAAAACAGGAATTAGCTGCACTGCTATGTACTCTTTTTAACTACAGTCTAAGCACTGTTTTTGTACCTGCTGAATGGAAAACAGCAACTGTCGTCCCATTACATAAAGGAGGCCCCTCCACAGACCCTTGGAATTATAGACTCATAAATCTGTCCAGCCTAATCTGCAAGGCTATGGAAAGAATAATCATGGATCTTATCAACAAAGATATAGGAGACATCCAAATGCTTGACCCAACACAGTTTGGCCTTGTTAAAGTGAAATCCTGCCTCTTGAACTTGTTGGACTTCTTAGAGATGGTCACCAAAGCCCTGGATGAAGGCAAATCCATCCATACAGCCTACCTGGACCTGACCAAGGCCTTTGACACTATTCCCCACTCAGACATCATTGATAAACTCATCCAGATGGAGATCAACATGCATATTGTCAGGTGGGTTGCAGACTGGCTCACCAATACAATGCACACAGTCAAAATAAGTAACTCGACCTCCACCAGCAGGCCCGTAACCTGTGGTGTTCCACAGTGATCTTTGCTGAGACCCCTATTGTTTGGAATCTAATTCTTGGATGTACAGGCTAAAACAAACGAACTATGGTAGACAAAGTTTGCTGATGATTGCAAACTAGGTGCAGACATCGTGTCCCCAAATTATGTCAACATCCTACAAGAGGGACTTGCACAAACAAATGATTGTTGACAAATTCCTGGGCTAAATCTCAATGCAAAAAAAATGCATTATCATCCACTTCTGCAAGGGCAGCAACCCTGCTGATTACTATATTAATAACAACACCCTAAGAACGCAATCAGTGGTGAGAGATTTGGGAACACAGGCTGACAAATAACCTTTCCTTTGACCACCACATCTCCACAGTGGTAAGAAAGGCTTTCTAAGTTGCTCACCTCATAAGTAAGGGCATTGAATCCAAAACAAAAGAGGTTATAACCCTCCTTCATTCATCACTCATTAGGCCAATAATTGAGTACAATACTACCTTTCGTATGTACCTTACCAGGCAACTGGAAAAACATCAAATGTTTCTTACAAAGAAAATTCAGGGTCTTCAGCATATGTCATATGTTGAGATACTGAAATCATTGTCACTATACTCTGTGTCTTACAGACTACTCAGAGGTGACCTCTGCATTGCATATAAAGCAATCTCATATCTTGCTCTAATGGAAATGCTGCACATTCATAAATCAAATGGTAGAAGATGCACTCGCTGTAGGGAATTCAACCTAGTATGTGACATCAAAAGGACTTGCTGGACAGACAGATTCTTGCTGAGGATACCTCTCCTCTGGAACAAACTTCCAGTTCAGGTGAAGCAGAACTCCTTGCTGACCCTATTTAAGTGTAATTTGGATGACTGGATGGGAAACTACAAATTCACTGAATCAGTTTAACCTGCATTCCTCTTGGACAGGGACAGTAATTGTTGACTTAATTCTGCTTAATACCTGGACATTTTTGGGAACAATTATTGTACTTGTTTAGGCTTGTAAGGGCCCTAGGGCCATTAGCCTGGTAACTCCTATGATCCTATGTAAGAATGGCTTACTCAACAGATGTGATGGGTGTGCAATTCTACTTAGTTGTAACACTTTCTCTGGTGGAGGGTTTTGATTTCCCAAAGTATTTGAATGCCTTTTAAGTGAATTTACATGCATCCAAACATACTGTTCATGCCTTCCTTTCAACTGTATGGTTTCTGGCTGCAATGTTATAACTTCTTTTGTGGTTTCACTAGATACCTGGAGAATATGACTTAGATAGGCATGTGCTGAAATCTGGTGCAGTGTATGCTGTGTCTGCTTTTAAAAAATAATTGGTGATAGGCAGGAACAATTTATTCAACAGATGTGATAAGTGTTGTTTTTCTTAATTGTAACACTTTCACTGGTGGAGGGTTTTGATATTCCAAGTGTGCTCCCTTTTAAGGGAGGCCATATGCATTCAAACACTCATCATTGTTCACACATCAACTGTGTGCTTTCTGACAATTGTGTGATGACGTCTGCAACATCAATAATTAGTACACAGGGCTACAAAGTATGAGTTAGACAGGTGAGTTAGATAGACAGGTATTCAAATTAAGGGGTGTGCTCTTTGTATGAGTGTGTAAATAAAAACAGTTGATGACATGCAGGAATGGCCTACTCAGCAGATGTGATGTGTGCAGTTCTACTTCACTGTAACTTTCAAAAGGGGAGAGTTTTGTTTCCCAAGTATGGTAGCCCCTTTTAAGAGAGGCCATATGTATTCAAACACACTGGTCATCTTCCTTGTTCATCTGGGTACTTTCTGACAACTGTGCTATGACTTTATCTGTGGCATCAGTAGCTACTGCATACAATTTGAATTTTCTATTTTGAGACAGTTAGGAAACCACCGCATTGCTATTCAGGGTTGGGAAATAGTAATTATCATTTTCCATCATGTGGAAAAAAAATAATGATATGGTTTCAGTTGCATAGATTTTATTTAGTTATTTATTTTTTACATTTGTTGACCGGGAATGTCTGACTGAGCTGAAGCCCTTTTTCAGCAGAGGTCCAGGGAGAAAAGCTCCAGATTAAAACAGACAAAAATTAAGCTAAGATAATACAAACAATATAACATTTCATGGTAATTTAAGATCATATGCAGTAAGTCAAAATAATTAAAGTCAAAAGAAAAACAAGCAACAGAACTGAAATACAAATGTTATATAATATAAATGCAGTATCCAATGTCTTAGGTGGTAATTGAAGAGAAAGAAAGGAAATGGAAAGTGTAGAGATGACATGGAGGGGAAGAAGGATAGAGTAGGTCAAAGGTAGTATAGGGTGGTTCTAAGGTCAAAGGTAGTATAGGTTGGTTCTAAGGTCAAAGGTAGTATAGGTTGGTTCTAAGAGGAGACAGTGGAGAATAAGGAGAAAGAGGGGTAAGTTAGTTAGATGAATATATACAGGGAGGGTAAGAACAGTGGCAGATCCATCACCCTTTAAGGTACTAGTCTTTTGTGGTCAATTTAAATTGTTTGGAATATGTGAGAGCTCTGATTTCGAGAGGGAGTTACTTTCACTCCCCACGTGTATTATAAAGGTTTTCCCTGTGCATGTTACATTCCACAGCATTATTTTTAACATAGATATACTGACCATCACACTATGGAGGTAATGGAGCTTAGACTAGATGTGCAGTGGACAATACTAGTGACACAGACATGTGAAGGCATTTGGTATGTTAAAAAAACAAGTAATCTCCATGGTATCCCCGAAGTCTCAAACAACCCACTAAACATGTATAGTGCGTCCAAAAACAAAACAGTGTAAGAAACTTCTCTGTGTGGAAGATTTTCAGTCCATATATCTCTAGTTAATTACTGTATATTAATCAGAACAGACAATAGTAGTAGAAGTAGCGAACTTAAATTTAAGTAAAAAAAAAATATATATATATATATAATGAAATATGAAACAGACTGCCTGCCTTGCTTGGATTACTTTTGAATACTTAGTAATTCAGTACAATATTTCATATTATATATTTTTCCTTTTTTTGACTTAAGATGAGTTTAAGTTCACTACTTCTACTACTGTTGTCTGATCTGATTAATATACAGTGATTAACTAGAGATATATGGACTGAAAATCTTCCACACAGAGACGTTTCTTATACTCATTTGTTATGTTAACTGACACAGCTTCTACAGCTCAATGTAACCCTGATGTGAAGTTAAAATTGTCTGTAAGGTATGTTGAGACTTGTGATCCACTGATTACTGTTCTCTGTTGCAAGTGCTAATTTGTCATTATTCCATAATGTTGCCACATTCCCTTCAAATGTCTCCTTTCTTACAACTATTGCTAAAATATGTTTTGTGGCCTCATAAGCTGATACAGAAGTCATGCAAACATAAGTCAAATATGCAAGGTTTCATATCAAGTTTAATATACATTATTGCACTGTATAAACCAGTTGCTAATAGGCAATACTGATCTAGAGTCAGATGTGTTGTAATAAATTCTACTTAGATATAACACTTTCACAGGGAGAGGGGTTTCCTCCCCTACATGTTGTACTCACTTTTAACAATGGTCATATTAATTTACACACACTGCTGATGACTTCCTCTATATATGTGATTTCTAACAAGAATTGTACACCTCATTCTGTGGCACCATTGGCTAGTACACAACTCATCTGGCTGTGAGTTAGGCAGACAAAGTACTAATCTATCAATGCAATATTGACAACTCTCATTGTCATATGGAATAATGTGAAATAAACATAACACTTTGATAACATGGTATTATCATCTTACAGATTATGTGCCTCATTGACATCATGCTTTCATTCTTACATTGGGTGGCTACTTTCACTCCCCATGTGTATTATAAAGGTTTTCTCTGTGCATGTTACATTCCACAGCATTATTTTTAATATTACATCTATGCATTCACACCTGTTCAGAACACCTTCTGTTGTGGCATATTATAGTCACGTCATTAAATTTTCATGATTGATGTCAAAGGTAATGAGGTGGAACCAGGTAAGTGGACTTTTACCTAGTCTGTGTCCCTGAAATGCATTTGGTAGCCACCTCTTTCCTGAGAATTGTTAGTATGCCCTGCTAATACCTTATTCAACTGAATACATCCTTGAACAAAATTAGGACTCCAAGTGTGGGCATGTATATTCTGTTTGCATAATAGTAACTATTCATTTCCATAGAAATGTGCTATTCCAATCATCTTTGCTCCCAGTGTTTCTGTAGCATGCCCTGCTACTAACTACAGTGGTCTGGAATATGTCAGTGCACTGAAAAGGGTTTGATGTCATCACTAATTCTGTTTGTTTTACTGTTGTCTTGTTTTAAATTCCCCAGAATGTTAGCTATTCATAATTGTGTCCAATATGTGGGTTACATTGGCACTGTCTTAACATAATTTATTTCTCTGTGTTCTTATGCCACTGTTGTGGTGGCCATTTGGTGGATATGTGTTATTAATGGTCACTTAAGTGAACTGTGTCTTTCAGCTCAGAGGTGTGATGTGTTGTGATGAAATTACAATGTAACTGCTTCACTAGCTACCCTTGTTAAAGTATGTGTATAATAAATTGTAGAATGGGAACTCTGGGTGTGCTCTCCTATGAAACCCTCTGTGTATGGCCTGATCAGTGGTCATCATTTGTTCTTTTAAACTGGCCATAATTTTAACATTGCTGTCCACAAGTAATTTTAGAAAATTAAGACCAGCATTATTGAAGACCTCTTTTAGGGTGGAAAAAAAGGAATCCTTAGCCTTGACACCATTTGTGCTTTTGAAAAATCTTAGCCCTTTAGGAACTATATTAAGTTCAATTCATCGCTGGAAATATTTGCCACAGGATTCATTAAACTTTATATCATGTTCAGGAACAGTGTAGCCACTCCTGCATGGAATATGACCACAGAGCGATTCAGCAAACAGCTGATCTGACGTGCATGAGCCTGCCAATATTGTTCCTGCACAGAAAGTTGTGCAGAATGCTAATTACCTCATTTGCTGGTGAAAACCATGCAAATGAGGTGAATTAGTGATTCAGGAAGCAGGCAGGCATCCGTGCATCAACAGTGCTAGTTGCAGAAATGTGTTCAGTTACTAACTGAACACATTTCTGCAAATAGCAAAACTGAGGCATGACAGCTCAAATAAAAGCATGTATTATAAACTTTAAGCATGCCAATGGCCAAATATATACCATTGGCATGGGAAAGTTTTTAAATTAATAAAAAAAATCAAAGTATTATTTTTAGCGGATCTCGGCTGTTTAAGCATAGGGCAGCAATGAGCAAATGGGATCCTGCTGAAAAAAAATGGAAAATCTCAATTTTAGTGGAAATCTGCATTTTGCCATTATAGTCAATGGCATGCAGAATCAAAACATTACCAGGGAACACTGGTTGTCAAGGGTAAAGGCTCCGTGTCAGAGCAGTAACTATGGACTAAGGCAGTGGGGTATGCAAATGAGGGGAAATTTACTGAATCACAAAATATTCTAAGTCCACACATTGCAACTAACTGTGTAGGTGCTAGAACAGGAGAGTGTAGGCAGGAGGAGTAGCTAACATGAAAAGGGTGTGTGTCATGCTTGCTGTAAATACATTGGAACTCTGTTGCCCAGGTTTACGTTCAGCTAAATACAGCTAAGCAAGGGTGTGTGTCTGTGGCTGTATTGACTTATTCCATGAAATGAAGAGCGTGTTCGCATCCAGGGGAGGGCCAGTTCTGTTTAAAAGTGTTTACTTTAGCTAAACAGGTGTGCGCGGCATGCACCGGGCCTAAAACAAAACAAAACAAAAAAAAAAAAAACAAGAAATAGCAGAACTGTTTACAATTGAGCACCGGGTATGTGCAGCTCACTTCAGATCTTAAACTTGGAGGTAATGGGAAGGGGAAACAGCAGAAGGAAGGCAATCAAGGAGAACTACCTTATCTGGCAGTTAGAATGAATCAGAATCAGCCATTTACACAGGCAGCAGCCCAGCACAGTACTATAAACTATGCAAACAGCTTTTAGTCTGTTTTTTTCCCACAAACTCTACACCACTGGTGTACACATTCAGGGAAATTTTAAAATGAGAAAACTAACAAAAAATGTTAGGGGCTGCTGTTGCATTGCTCTATCAGTATGTACTAGAGACTGAAGGTGGTGATGAAGATAATGCTGATAACCAACTCAGACCAAGGAGGTGGAGGAGAAGAGAGTTCAGACCCAGGGTAACCTACCAGGGGCTACATGATTTGAAGATAGTATGCTACATGATGGACAGAGACATACTTCAGCAACTTGAGCTGTGCCAACCTTGCCTCAGACTCAGAACCAACAGAGGGGAACCCATTCCAGTGGATACCAAGGTATGTGTAGGCTTAAGCATACTAGCTACAGGCACTTTTCAAAGACCATCTGGGGATATCATGGGGGTCTCACAGGCATCTGCATCCAGGATACTCCACCAGTTCCTGGATGTCATGTGACCACATGCTGCTGAGCACATTTACTTTCCCAGCACCAGTGAGAAGAGGACCAGCAATATGCATCTCTTCCACCATGTAGCAGAATATCCAGATTTACTGGGTGCCATAGACTGCACGCATATCCACATCAAACACCACCAGGTGACCAGGGTAGGGTCTACTTAAACCACAAGAGGTTCCACTCCATCAACTGCCAGGTCACGTGTGATGTCCAGGGCATAATCATGAATGTGTGTGCTGGCAACCCTGGAAGCTATCACAACTCCCACATTTGGCATTCATCAAAGCTGTACCAAGCGTTTGCCAGTGGGGACATCCCATATGGCCATCTGGTGGGGGATCCTGACTACACACTGGAGCCATGGCTAATGACACCCATCAGAAATGCACACACACACCCACACAAGAACACCATAATTTGGTGCATGCACAAGCCAGGATCATTATAGAACATGTGTTTGGGATGCTCAAGTCATGGTTCCACTGCCTTGACATATCTGGTGGAACCTTGCAGTACTCTCCAGCCACATGTGCACACAGGTTCATAGTATGTGCCATGCTACACAATATGATCCTGCAGATAAAGCTGCAGCAGGAAAAAAAAACAGGGAAGAGCCACACAGCCACCCACCATTACCAAGTTCTCAAGAGGCACAGAGGGACTTGGAGGAGGAACGTCCTGTGCCTGCCCCTGTAAGCTGATGGGGGTGTGCCTAGTATGCCTTGTCCTTGGAAAAGAGGCAATGCATAGCACATACACTGGCAATGTAGGGACACCAGGGGCTGACACCTCTCTCTGACTTGCACACACAGTAAAATGGATGATACATGCATCACATTACCTGTAATTTACCATATATAGGCAATGTACCGTATGCATCCAACATAGGCGGCCCTCAAGCACCTTCCTCACAACAGCTGCAGGCACAAGGAAAGTCAATTTTCTTAACGATAAATGAATTGATTAGTAGGTTTTGCTAGCATATCTATGGTAATGCTGCATGCATGCAAGGGAATGGGGTGTCATACTGGGATAGCACCACACAAATGACAGCTATGTGGGAGACCAGGAAATGTCTGGCCAAAACGGGCCTCCACACACTATGCAGTAGTACCCAAGGTGGCAAATCTCACTGCAGTATATGTGTCTGGGGACAACTAAATGGGGGGTCATAGGTCACAGGCATGGATGTCAGTGCGGGGGTCCCATACCCACCCCTCACACCCACACAGCAAGTCAGCTGTAGAAAACCAGAGAGAAATGTCTGGTAAAGGCACACAAATGGCAGCAATATTGAATTACCCCCATACAGACTCACACCATAATAGCACAGCAGGACTCTCAGTTTCAGTAAAGCAATGAAGGGTAAGAAGTCTGAAACTCAAATAGATGCCATTACAATCTGACCTGTGCTCTTTACTGATATGCCTCTAGTCCTCAAGACAGGGCACAATAGTATGGTAAATGGAACCAAAATGTAAAGCAAATATCAGCACAGTCTGTGCAAATGTATACAGTTGACAGGTGTGCACCCCCCCCCCCGGATTCACTTTATATCCTCAAAATACTGAAATATCAAAATTCAGTATTTTGAGGCTATAAAGTCTAATTTTTAAAAACAGAAAAACACAGAACCATGAAATTCAAAATCTGGCACACCGGAGATTTTGAATTTCACGCTTCTAATGTACACACACACACACACACACACACACACACACACACACACACACACACACACACACACACACATACACACCATCCTCCCCACACACAAACACAAGCTCTCTACTACTTAAAATCAGGGGGGGCAAGCACCCCTGCACACCCCCCCTACTTACATATTTTAACTCCAGGGTCACACTACACAAAAACACACACACAACACCACCACACAAGCTACATTCTGCTTGCACACACACATCAAAGAAGCAAAACACACTAATGCACACCATAGCCCTACATAAAACCCTTAACACACACACTTACCTGAATCCATAACCACAGCAGAACCTCAAAAGCGCAAAATTCAAAACCTCTGGTATTCGAGGTTTTGAATTTCACCCTTCTGAGCTTTTGCTCTTTTCAGGATTCCACTTTATGGGCTCAAAATACTGAATTTCGATATTTCAGTATTTTGAGCTTCTAAAGTGAATCCCACCCCCCCATATACCTACAGAAATGCAGTAGCATGTATGTTTGCAGGGAAATAGCAGCATAGCACAGACTGGCAGGGCTGTACCAATACACATAAAACATGTTACCTGTCCACAATATGCAGGGGTCAATGAGCTATGTGTATGTGTGGTTAATACTGTTAGGATCTTGCCAGCACATTCTCCTGGCAGTCGTCTCATAATGCCGTAGGTACAGTGCTGTCTTTGACAGGGCCATGTGCAGATAACTGCAGTGATAATCGTTATGCTTGTGAGTGACACATGCTGCTCTACCACTGACATACCTGGAAGTCACAGTACTATGTGAAATATACTACACATATAATGGGCATCTTGCAGGATGTGTAGTTGAGGTGCCAAGGCTTTTGTTAATAAAAGTGCTTTTTGGTACTGTTGCCAGTAGTCATTCTCAATAATTATTTTTTCTAATGTTTGCTTTTGCATATAATAGACATGCTTGCACAGCAGAGTGCACTCTGCACCTACACCCATAACTCCCAACCTCTGACAGCAAGATGTCTGGACAAGGGCAGAAATAAAAGTGGAACAAAGGCACAATGATATCACCCTTACATACTGAGAAAGCTGGTAGGGTGAGGGGTTTGCAGTAGTGAGAATTGTCTGAAGGTTATGTAGTCGGGAACAGTAATGTCTGTCATTATTTTCTAACATCACACTTCAATTATATGTAACTAAGTTTCCATAAAAACACAAGTTTACATAGACAGGATGAAACCTCTAGCCAAACACCTGGACAAACTGCCAAAAATTGTACAGGTGAGAAGTATGCCCAGACAATGATAAGACATCTCAGGTTAGAAAGATACCACACAAGCAAGAGATCCCCAGCCAGTATATCACCAGGTTGCTGGACTGTTTACACAGCACGTCAGCACTCATCTGCCTGTAGCTACACCTCACAAATGGCCTTGTTGGGCAAGAATGCACATAGCTGCCTTCATAATATTGTCTATGCATCATGCAACTAGTATTCCTCTGGTAAAGCACTGTGATGATCTGAGAATGTTTGGCACTAAGTAATGACACAATACATTGCAGTGTCAGAATACAGATATGTCAGAAAATGTCTGCTAAACAAACCCAGTATCCCGAGGTCCTGCGTACTCCTGAGAGGCATGGCTGTAGCACACAAAACCCTGGACTGGAGTACACCTATCTATGGAATGGAATCCCACTCAAACTATAGAAGGTCACACTGGGCATGCTCCTACACTTAGAAATCACAGGACATGTTGGAACCCACATCAGAATATATGACTGTATTGTTTATATATATATATATATGTCTGTGCATACAGACAGCTATGTACACCTCAACTGTCCCCACACACACACACATTAGACAGGATTTCTCTTAGCTAGCTGTAGGTGGCCCATATGTGATATATCTGCATCTGTTGCATGAGATACACACATATATATATATAGGGCAACAGATAACATATGTCAATCATACACACACATAGATGTGGGGAAGTAAGAGACAGACAATGATAGAGAGAGACACACATGGAGACACAGACAGAGTGAGTCACACACACAGATACCCTGAATGGCATACAGTGATGTCCTGTTGTGAACAGTGGCATACCAGCTGTAAACAGTTGCACGTGCCAGCATAAAAGGTGAGCCCCATTGTGTAATAGTACTGAGGTTGGGTTTATAATATCACATCACCTGCGTGTGTGTGTGTGTGTGTGTGTGTGTGTGTGTGTGTGTGTGTGTGTGTGTGTGTGTGTGTGTGTGTGTGTGTGTGTGTGTGTGTGTGTGTGTGTGTGTGTGTGTGTGTGTGTGTGTGCATGTGTGTGTGTGTGTCCGTAGGTCTAAGTATTAGGAGACTGTTCCCACTCAGTACACTTCACATTGCCCTACTTTACATGATCTGCTGGTGTCATTCACCTTAGAAGTACCATTGGACTCCCATCACCCCTCTAAGCTCTGTAGTGCATGTGATAACTGTGTAACACTATAGTAAAATACTAAATTGGTAGGGGTCCTAATCTCAGTATTGGCAACTTTGCGGTTTTGTGTGCAAGAGTGAGGGAGTGTGCGTGTATTTGTTTGTAGGTGAAACAATTTTAGGCTATCCCCACCCACGACACTTCCCAGTGCCCCACTTTATCAGTCCTGCTGATGTCATTCCTCTTATCAGCACCTTTGGTCAGTTACCAGCCCAGCAAGATCTGTAGCACATGTGATAACTGCATAATGGGTCTATATTAGATCAACAAACACTTAAAAAAGCGAACGGTGATTGATCAAACTTATGTAAGCAAAAACTTAAAATATCAAAGCAACAGAAACCCAAATTTTTTCCTAGGGAAAGAATTTGGTTGTCCGTTTCTGTTGCTTTGGTATTTTCAGTGCTGTGATGGAAAGTTACGGGTCGGGTTTAGGTAAGTGTGTGATTGTGTGGATGTGAATGTTAGGGCGGGTTAGGTGAGTTAGTGTTAAGGTGCAGGTTAGGTATGTGTGCAATAGTGTGGAAGTGATGGTTAGGGCGGGTTAGGTGAGTTAGGGTTAGGGAGCAGGTGAGGTGAGTGTGTGTTAGTGACGGACCTTAGGGTTAGGGTTTGGGTTAAGGTAAGTGGATAGTTAGTGGTGTGTGTGTATAGTTTAGTGTAGGGTTAGGTGTCAGATTTTAGGTGTATGTGTGTGGATTGCTGTTTGTTTGGTGTGCTTGTGTTGTGTGTATGTGTTTTGGAACAGCGATTTTTCCCCTAGGAAAAAAAAATGCTGTTCTGACAGTTCGAGATTGTAAGCTTTTGCTTACAGAAGTTTGATCAATCACCGTTTGCTTTTTTAAGCGTTCAGTGATCTAATATAGATCCTGCATAACACTATAGTACAAATCACTAGATAGGCAGGGGTTCTAATCTCAATACTGGGAAGTAAGTGTGTGTGTGTGTTTGTGTGTGAGAATCATATCATGTGTGGGTTGTACCTTTTTGAGTTGTGTGCCACCCCGTACACTTCCATCACCCTACTTTACAAGGCCTGCTGATGTCATTCATCTTAGAAGTACATTAGGACAAGGTGAATTCATATAAGCTCTGTGGCATGTCTAATAACTGTGTAACACTATAGTAGGAATAACTAGATAGGCAGGGGTTCTAATCTCAATATTGGCAACTGGCTGTGTGTGTCTGTGTGTGCGTGTGTGTGTGTGTGTGTGTGTGTGTGTGTGTGTGTGTGTGTGTGTGTGTGTGTGTGTGTGTGTGTGTGTGTGTGTTTGGGTTGTGTGGGCTATACCATTTTGAGTTGTGTACCACCATGTAGACGTCCCATCACCCTACTTTACAAGGCCTGCTGATGTAATTGACCTTAGAAGTACCTTGGGAGAAGGTGAATTCATATAAGCTCTGTGGCATGTCTGATAACTGTGTAACATTATAGTAGAAATAACTAGATAGGTAGGGGTTCTAATCCCAATACTGGCAACTGTGTGTGTGTGTGTGTGTGTGTGTGTGTGTGTGTGTGTGTGTGTGTGTGTGTGTGTGTGTGTGTGTGTGCTTGCGGTTGGGTTGAGAATCATATCCTGTGTGGGTTATACCATTTTGATGTGTGTATCATCCACACCTGTTTACCACCTCCTGATGGCATTACTTTCTATAGCGTGTTAATGTCATCTACCTCACATGCAGCATGTTAAACAGTTGCACAGGCCATTACAGTCATCTGGACAGATGTCTACAGAATATGTGGATGTTTGCAACCCATATGTGGTCTGTGTCCCCTAACAATTGCCATGTATGTGATATTGTTGCCAAATAAGTCACAATTAGTGTACTGACACACATGCCAGCATCAGATATCATACCTGACTGAAAATTCATGCTGATGCAAAGTCTGTTACCCTATCATTTGGCCAGGCTTGTAGGAGCAATAGATGACTCCAGTTGCTATCTGGGGGTTAAACCACCATCCATAAAGGCATTCATAACATTACATGTTGTAAGAGGTAGTGAGTCATGTCTCACACATATAATCTATGTGGGACATGTCATGTATATGTAGCACTACAGTGCATTAAAGTGGATTTGTAGGTTTACTAATCTGTCCATTGCCAACTATGTTTTTGTTACTCTTTGCACATCCCCTGTGTCTGTCTTTACTGTGTGTATGCAAAGAATATACCATTTTGTCTCCCTGTTCCATCCTGTGAACTCAGGAATACATACCACAAACCTGTCATACACAGTACCATGCATGCCCTCACAAACTGCACCAGGGTTGAGTGTATGGGAAAGAAATGGCTGGGGCAACAGGTGCTGACATGTGAAGCTGTTTCAGTCAATCTAATGGCTAAGCTGGTGAGGGACCTACTGACAGTACTCCAATAACCTGTTCCATGTGTATTTGCCTGTGGTACTACACAACACTGAGGTGACATGTCTGAAGGCTACCTGTCTGTGACAAGGGGTATGTACTCCAGGTCACACTGTCTGACAACAGTGTTTATTACACACTTTTGCATACATGCACACCTGGTAAATGTACATATAAAGCTGTACCTTGGCTATGAAACTGTCTGTGTATTTCTACTCTGCCATACTTCATGTTGGCAATGTCTGCAGGGCCACAGCCTGCAGACACACAGACACCTGGACCACAAACAGATTAGAGCATGCCAGACTACATTCAGTTAGTAGTACTAACAGCAGTAATGCATCATGGCTAATAAGGTACATATACCTTTATGTGTACCCATAACAAATGCAAGCAGACAGCACGTTAAACAGTATTACATAGCTACACTGTACTATATTCACCCTGTGCATCAGACTCATATTAGCCTGTCCCTGCATTGATGGTATGGATGACAGGGATGTGGCACAGGTATCATCATATGCACAGGGTTTGGTGTGGGTTTGCCAGAGACCTAGGCTGGGCCATACGGTTGACATCCATGTGTGTGTGTTTGGAGGGGTATCCTATAGATGGGCTGTGCAGAGGTGGTATGTGTGCCTCGAGGTGACCTGCCTGTGATACAGACGTGTGTGTGTATGTATCCACACAGTCACACCATGTGGCTGCCCTACACAAGGATATGTTGGACAGCTGTGGACCGTACATGGCAGGTTGTCCAGTTCAGCGTCTTTGGCCATGGACACATGAAATGGTCCCACCAGGGGTCTCACTGGCACCACTAGACCCAAGGCCAGATTCAGTACTGCTTCCTGATGGTGACTGCTGTCTGTTGGATCCGTGTCCCTGATGGGACTGGCCAGGACCATGTGCCCATGGCTTGCTCCATTGTGATGTGGGCAGGAACCCCCCTTCAGTAGTGCTAGTGCCACTGCCACTACAGGAGTGTGAAGGTGCATGGCCCCATAGACTCTCAGCTGATGTTGATGCTGACCTACATCCACATGGCTGATGCCCATCTCCCATCACATGCTCTAGCACAGACATGCCACAGTCAAGGATTGCCAAGGTCTCACCCCACCGTCTCTTCATGACCTCAGTATTTTTGAGTGTGGCATCAACAAGGTCATATATGTCACCACATAAATCAGGAAGAGTTGCATCCACCACCCTGAATATTTGTCTGGTGTTGTGTTCACTATGTGCCTGTGCATTCATGACAGCCTGAAACATTCATCTGGTGACACCTGCTGTGACACTTGCAGCAGCGGCTTGATGAGCAGCAAGTCCTCCTGCGAGCACCCCTGTCTATCTGCCTGTGTGGGACCTCACCTGCACTCTGGCTATGGACAGTGTCTACACTCACACCTGCCATAGTCACCACACAAGCCTGTTCCATGCCACCACCTGCCAACTGTCCATCATCTGTAGCTGCTGGGGACAGGGCATGTGTGGGCATTGTGACTGTGTATGGGGACATTGTGGATGGCTGTGGTATGCCAACTGATGGCACAGATTCAGCTTCTGACAACATCACCTGTGCCTGAATATGACCATCATCACTGCCAAAGTCTGCAGAGACATTGACATCAGATACTGAGCGGGAGGGATGGTGATCACTATGACCACCTGTGGGGGAAAGACAAAATATGTAAATTAATACCTGCAATATTCCATTTGCTGCTACACATGCACACACACACACACACACACACACACACACACACACACACACACACACACACATACACACACACACACACACACACACACACACACACACACACACACACACACACACACACATGCACACCTACAGGTGAGGTGGCAGATAGGCATTATACAGACCTCACAATAGCCAACTGGTGACATTCACAACACAGTCGGACCACTACATACACACCCTGGACAGGCCATCAACATCAGGCAGTGCAGCCTTTTCCACTTCCTGTTACAACTTATATACAACTCTGCGATATATGAGTAGTGTTAGTAGGTGATAGGCGTTCAGGTAGCACACATTGCACCCATGTAGACATAATTGCTGTTCACCTGTATAGCACAGTGGCAATCCCTACAGAACATACCTCTCAACTGTGCAGAATGTCGCTGAATGTCTACATGTGTGGTTCATATTTCAGGTCTGTTTGTCATAAATTCTGTATTTGTCTGACACATAACTGGGATGGTTTGTGAACTGGTGTCACTATTTCATGACATATTTTGAGTCTCACACTTCAAAACCTGCAGTACATATATGTTACAACAGAACCGGTTACAGTAACAACCTTCTAAGCTTACAGTGGATATTATAAATGTAGACAGTCCTGTTGACATGCCAGGTTTGTCTGATATATAACATGAGACCACAGAAATCATGTGATAACATTTCCCACCTTTAATGTAACCTATAACTTGTGCAATCCAATTGAGGAACAAACACACTGGTTAGGGGTAGCATGTAGAAGTTGAAATCCATACAATAGGCTGGCTGCATGACTGTGCACAACCTTAAACTAATACGTTGTTAAAGCACCTTTTGATTTCATAACAGCAGTCAGTCCTCTTGGGAAGGTGTGTATCAGTATGGCACATCTTGACTTAGCAATATTTGTACACTCTCCCTTGCAGAAGCCCTCCGACTCTGTCAGATTGGAAGGGCATCACTTCTGAACAGGTCTCTTCAGGGCATCCCACAGATTCTCTATTAGTGTGGACTGTGGCTGGGCCATTCCAAAACATTGATTGTCTTCTCGTGAGGACATTCTTTTATGGATTTTGATGTATGATATGGGTCAGTGTTGTGTGGAAAGGTGTAAGTCCTCTCCATCCACAGCTTTCTAGCAGACACATGACGATTTTATGCCAAAAGGGACTGGTATTTTGAACTGTTCCTAATCCCCTCCATTTTGGCTACAGGCCCACATCCAGCTTATGGACAACCCCAAATCAGGACACTGCCATCAGCATGCTTCAATATGGGGATGTTGTACTTTTGGTGATGCAAAGTGTTGTTCTTGTGCCAAACAAACCTTTTGGTATTGTGGCCAAAATGTGCAACCTTGGTCTCATTACACCATAACATATTTCCCCACATGCTGATGTTCCTGAGAAATTCACCAGACCTGGATGTTGTTTGGTGTGTGAGAAGGCTTCCATCTTTCAAACCTACCCCATAGATCAGACATGTGGAGAATACGGGAGATTGCTGCCACATGTAGTACACAGCTGATACTTGCCAGTAATGCCTGCAACTCCTGTAGTGTTGCTCTAGGTCTCCTGGCATCCTCCCTGACCAGTTTGGGTCTTGCCTTTTCCACACATTTAGAGGGATGTCCATTTTTTTGCAATGTCACTGTTGCCCTATATTTCCACCACCATTGGATGACTGTCTTCACTGTGTTCTATGGTCTATGCAATGCTGTGGAAATGTGTGTGTACCTTTCATAAATGAGATCCCTTTGCTGCTTTGTAAGGTATATGCAAACTATAGCTATTGCTGTAGCAGGCAACTGAGTAAATTTAGAAGAATCCTGGTAGACAGCTGACTGTTATTTGCTGTTAATCAAAGTGTCCCTATAAGTGATGGCAGGTGTGTACTCAAGAAAACGTAATGCTGTAATAATATCAAAAGCTGCTTCAACACAGTATTAATTTCAGCCTGTGCACACATATACATCTAGCCTCTTGTACTTTTTTTATGTGTTCATAATTGTTCCCCTAACAGACTTGTTTGTTTTACAATTAAATTGTATAGGTTATAGGTCATATGACAGGATGGAAGTGTTCAGAAATGTGTTATTGTGCTCTCATTTTTGTATTTCACACAAATACCTGGCATTCTAACAGGTGTGTATACACCATTTATATGCACTATGTTTGTGTCTTTCGGCTTTTCCCGGTTAGGGGTCGCCACAGCGGAACTCCGGTCCGCTAATGATTGGCAGTAGATTTTTACGTGCTGGCTTGCCGGGCCTAATGCACAACCTTCAATGAAGTAATGCCCATTCACGCATGTCGCCACACAGAAGACACTCTAACTGAGAATCGAATGGGCAACATTTATCTGTGAGGCAACAACGCTACCGCAGCACCACCACTGCAGTCTATACCATTTATATGCACTATATACCACTAATTTATAAAATATGTCCCTAGTTTTGGGCCTTCATCCCCCAATTTTGTCAGTCTTTGCCCAGATTTCCTGCAATGACAGGTTGTGAGGTATGCTACAGATATGTGACATTGCCTGCAAATAGGCCCCTGTGATTACCACTGTGATGTGATGCAGTTAACCCCACCATAAGTGAACATGCAGATTTTGCAAAATAGCTGAGAGTAACAGTTGTGTGCATGGTCACATGCATGACCTTATTATGCCTGGGATACTGGTGAGGCACAACAGGAAAATCCCTACTCACCAGCTTCAGGCTGCTATCCCACGTGCAGACCAGAGGTACCTATGTAGTTGTAGGGGAGAGGTATTGTCAGCAGACTTACAGCTCCACTGAAAATGGACCTATGTCCAGTTGGACACTCCCGGTCAACAAATATAAATAAATAAATAAATTGGTACAAGATGAATGCTACGTATCTGCACAGGTACAGTACAAGCTCTGATACTACACAGTTTGCTGTCCCTCACCATAGATGTGCACTTGTGTGCATTACTAAACCCAACTGACAAATGCAGTTTGAGTTGACATATGCATCTAGATACTATATTGAAGACAGTATGACTGATACATGAATTAACTGATGTGCACTGTGGCCTTACCTGGATGCTCCTTGCCTGTTGTCTGGGTGCCACCCACCTCCACGACTGGTGTTTCATGTGTTGGGTGTTGTGTGGGGGCTGCCCCAAGGTTGGCAAGGACCTCCACTGTTGCCATAAGTGGGGTCTGTTTGGCTGGAACCCCAACTGTAGCAGTACAGTCCCTGGCCATGGCAGCAGCCCTTTGCCAGGCACTACATATCAAGGTCAGTTGCCCGATGCCTGACTTGATCATATGTGCAACCATGGTGGCACAAAGTTTTCACTCTGTGGACAAGGTCATTCCATAGGGCAGTCCACTCCCGCAGATTTTGTTGGCTGCAGCTGAACAGCACTGCATGGTGCTGCATTATTGCTTCCATAATAGCTGCAGTCTCCTCTACAGTGAATGCTGGCCGACACTGCATGCCACCTGGAAGACATAAACAGGGAAACACATCACAGGACCTCAGATATTGTCCAGAGTTATTTACAGAACCGGCACATCAATATTGGCTATCATTAGAAACCACTTACAACCACATCATACCCCTGTCATCTATCAGCACAAGATGAACCTGCATTGAATTCTGGTACTGATGTGTCATGTTCCCCCCAATGAGGGCCAGTACATTGCATAAATCACCATTCATCATTCACGTTTGTGTAGAGGGATGACAGTGGCCATCTTCCTTGCAGATGGAATGTCAATGTTGTTCAAGCTTTGCTTGCATACACTGTGTAGTGGAGCTGGAAGCATTTGCCTGAGTTCATATAGGATGCAGACAGGAATGTTCTCAGGTCCCATGGAGACTTGCTTTTGTTAAATTTGATTAGGCAGTATGCACCTGCTCCCTGATGATGAGGGGAGGGTTGCAGGTGCTGTGCATATCCACCTACACTGATGGTGAGCCAGAAAGGTGATATTTGCCCTAAACCAGTCTGCAGCAGGTTGGCTATAGGTATGGTGTGTGTGTATGTGGTATGACTGACCACCAATACAGGGTGGGTTGGGTTGTTGCCTCTGAGATTGCAGACATATATGAAGACGGCCTTGTGATTCCCCTTGGTGAATATGTCCAATTTGTACTCATAGTTAGCCTTATAGTAATCCACCTGTGACCCCATATGCTTGTTTAGACAAAGGTTGACCCACTGCCAAGCTGGTGCCTGCTCCTCCTCTGATGTGCACAGCCAACATAGTGACCAATTATGTGGTTTGTGTATTGCTGCTGTCCAGCAAAGAGGATTACTCTTCTTTGGTGGCGACAGGTTTTACACATAAGGTATTGCTAAGTCCATACAGCTATGTCGGTGGTCATATGGCTGTTTGTAGTAGGCATGGACACAAGGTCATAACACAGCTGGACACCTCTGAAATTTCAGCCTGATAATCATGCTTATTCTATTACCCATGTCTGTGTCAAGGCAATGCAACAACCAGTAGCTGCAGAAATCTAACTATTTTGGATGCACAGAAACTGAGATTACACGTGTGCAACATGTACAGCTTATTTACCTGACATTTTGCATCCCATGTCTGTTGTTATGAGGCAGCCCGGTACACATACTCATACATAGATGTGCACAGGTAATACCTGATATACATTTTTTGTCAATGTCAGTATGGCACACTGTATTTACACTCTTAATACTCAGTCATTCCTGTCAACCAGTTAAAGCAGGACATCTGGAGGACACCACACATACATGGGGGAAAATGGGCCAAAATTAGTGACACTTTCTTAATATTGCTGTAACAACTTTAAGTCATTTGATAGCACAGTAGCCTTTGCATTCATAGACATACCCTGGAAGATGTCCAATGCTCATATGGCAGGAAGAGAATAGAAAGGCTAGAAGTGTGTTAGTGAGGGTAGGAACATTTAATGTTGGCAGTGTCATTGGTATGGCGACAGAGCTAGCTGATATGATGGACAGAAGGAAGGTTGATATATTGTGTGTGCAAGAGACCAGATGGAAGGGGCATAAGGCTAGGTGAATCAGAGTTGGGTCCAAATAGTTTTAGCATGGTGTGGATGGGAGGAGAATTGGTTTAGGGGTTATCCTGAAAGACCAGTAAGGCAAGGGTATTTTTGGAGGTGAAAAGAGTGTCAGATAGTGATGTTAATGAAGCTGGAAATTGATGGTGTAATGATGGCTGTTGTTAGTGCATATGCTCTGCTAGTTGCGTGTGTGATGGATGAAACAGAAAAATCTTGGAGTAAGTTGGATGAAGTGGTGATGACTATACCCAAGGGTGAGAGAGAGTGGTGATTTGAGCAGATTTCAATGGGCATGGTGGTGAAGGGAACAAAGGGGATGTGGAAGTGATGGGTAGGTATGGTGCTAAGCAAAGGATTTCAGAAGATGAGATAGTGGTGGAGCTTTCAAAAAGGATGGATATGTCTGTTGTGAATACATATTTTTCCAAGACAGGGGAGCATAGGGTAACATACAAGAGCGCAGGAAGATGCACAAAGTGAACTATCTCCTATGCTGGAGGGCCTGTTTGAAGGAGATTGGAGACTGTACATTGCTGACAGGGGAAAGTGTTGTTAGGCAGCATGGAATGTTGGTCTGTGGGATGACGCTGATCAAGAAGTAGAGGAGGAGTCTGAGGGTAGCACCCAGGATCAACTGGTAGAAACTGAAAAAGGTTGATTGTGAGGTTGAGTTCAGGGAATAGTTAAGACAGACAGTGGATGGCAGTGAAGAGTTACTGAATATCTGGGTAACTACAGCACAGCTAGTAAGGGAGATGACTAGAAAGGTGCTTGGTGTGACATCTGGACAGAGAAAGAAGGACAAGGAGACTTGGTGGTGGAATGAGGAAGTACATGGGAGTATACAGAGAAAGAGGTTGGTGAACAAGAAGTGGGATTGTCGGAGAGATGAAGAAAGTAGACAGGAGTATAAGGAGATGAGGTGCATGGCAAAGAGAGAGGTGGCAAAGGCTAAGGATGAGGCATATGAAGAGTTGTATGAAAGGTTGGACACTAAGGATGGAGAATAGGACCTGTACCTATTGGCTAGACTGAGGGACCAAGCTAGAAAGGATGTGCAGCAGATAAAGGTGATAAAGGATAATGAGGGAAACATACTCACAAGTGATGAGAGTGTGTTGAGCAGAAGGAAATAGTACTTTGAGGGGCTGTTGAATGAAGAGATTGAGAGAGAGAGTAGGTTGGATGATGTGGGTATGGTGATTCAGGAAGTGCAACGGATTAGCAAGGAGGAAGTAAGGATAGCTATGAAGAAGGTTAAGAAAGGAACGGCCGTTGGTCCAGACGAAATACCTGTGGAAGCATGGCAGTGTTTAGGAGAAATGGCAGTGGTCTTTGTAACCAGATTGTTTAATGTAATCTTGGAAAGTGAGAGGATATATGAGAGGTAGAGAAAAAGTGTTTGGGTACCGATTATAAGAATAAGGGTGATGTGCAGAGCTGTAGTAACTACAGATGGATAACATTGATCAGTCACAGCATGACGTTATGGGAAAGAGTAGTGGAAGCTAGGTTAAGAAGGGAGTTGAGAATTGATCAGCAGTATGGTTTCATGCCAAGAAAAAGCAGTACAGATGGGATGTTTACTCTGAAAGTGTTGATGGAGAAGTATGGATAATTTTGGAAGGAGTTGCATTGTGTCTTTATGGACTTAGAGAAAGCATATGACAGGGTGCCTAGAGAGTTCTGGTATTGTATGAGGAAGTCAGGAATGGTGGAGTAATCTGTAGGAGTGATACAGGATATATACAAGAGTAGTGTGACAGCATTGAGTGCTTTGGTGGGAGTGACAGGTGTGTTTACGGTGGAGGTGGGATTAAATCAGGGTTCAACTCTGAGCCCTTTCTTATTTGCAGTGGTGATAGACAGGTTGACAGACAAGATCAGACAGGAGTCCCCGTTGACTGTGATGTTTGCAGATGACATTGTGATCTGTAGTGAGAGTAGGGAACAGGTTGAGGAGACCCTGGAGAGGTGGAGAAATGCTCTAGAGAGGGGAGGAACAATGGTCAGCAGGACTAAGACAGAATATATGTGTGTGAATGGGAGGGAGGCTAGAGGAATGGTGAGGATATAGGGAGTAGAGTTTGCAAAGGTGGATGAGTTTAAATAATTGGGATCAACAGTTCAGACTAATGATGAGTGTGGGGAGAGGTGAAGAAGAGAGTACAGGCAGGATGGGGAGGGTGGAGAAGAGTGTCAAGAGTGATATTTGACAGATGAGTACCATTAAGAGTGAGAGGGAAGGTCTACAAGATGGTAGTTAGACCAGCTATGTTATATGGGTTGCAGACAGTGACACTGACAAAAAGGCAGGAGTCAGAGCTGGACATAGCAGACTTAAAGATGTTAAGATTTGCACTGGGTTTGATGAGGGTGGACAGGATTAGGGATATGCATGTTAGAGCATCTGCCCAGGTTGGATGGTTTGGAGACAAAGCCAGAGAGTAGCGAGATTATGTTGGTTTGGACATGTGCTGAGGAGGGATGCTGAGTATATTTGAAAAAGGATGGTAAGGATGAAGCTGCCAGGTAAGCGGAAAAGAGGAAGGCCTATGATAAGGTCTATGGATGTGGTGGTAGAGGACATGCAGGTGGTTGGTGTGACAGATCAAGATGCAGAAGACAGTAGGAAATGGAGACAGATGATCTGTTGTGGCAACCCCTAACAGGAATAGCCAAAAGAAAGGGAGGTAGATGATGTAATGTCAGTCTTCACAGGTTGCCAATGATTTGCCAGACATAACACAACTCTATGAGTAAATTACTACAAATATGAAGCACACATATGGTTATTGTTCATAACATTGGACAGTTGAATGGTATGCGCTCAGTATATCACATGCAGTTCAACATACACATCTGCAACAGTAGTTTACTATGCAAATACCCTGTATAGGTCTCTCACATTTCTTAGACAAACATGTATATCAAAGTTGTATTCACAATTAGCATATGGATATCTATGACATCCCAGTAGCTGGCCTAGCAGTGTCACAGTCAGTATTGTTCAACAAATACTCCAGTAGTAGTCATATGCAAATCATCCTTCCTGGGGTGACTCAGGGGCCTGAGCTGTGATCTATGTCACTGTACACAGACCCAGTTGCTATGGACATAGGTTCTGATCAGAAATATATCAGTACAGCAAGTCTTGTTGAGACGTATATGTTGAACTTCCTATATCTAATTATTGCATACCCCCTACTGCATTCCATTACATGCTTACTTGTTTGCTATACCTTTTTTCCAAGTATGGCTGGTTTTATTCCAGTATATGTAGCTTGTTTTTTGTCTGAGTGTGTGTGTGTGTGTGTCTCTCTCTCTCCCAGATGTAGGGTGTACATCTGTTTTGCACAGACAGCAGCTTGCCTTTTGTAGGTAATGCTCATGAGCAGCTGATGGCCTGTGCACCGATTGGTGTCCCTCACTTGCTAATTGCATATAGAACAGCTGTGGTGTTATTCCTATAGCCAATGGCATGGCAACACACTCCTATAATTGAGTACGTCATGTGGCCATTGGCCCTTTTCCTTACCTGTGAGGAGAGCTTCATGGAGGTGTGTGAACAACAGCACCACAGAGGGTAGTTCAAAATACCTCTTACAATAAAAACTGTGGAGACAGCCCAATAAACTGGGGGAGAATGTTCCAGACATAAGGACAGAATGTAAGAAATTGCTGTTATACAGTTGAATTAATGCTAGTTTAACAGGGTTTGTGTGGACATGGCTTTTCTGCATGATTTTAAGTCTGACAGTGTTATGTGGTTGACATAACTCTCCATTGTAGGGCTATCCACAGAACGGCCAGATGTTGGACTCTCATGTTTGGTGTCTTCCTCAGACATTTTTTATCTTTGTAAAATCAGTAGCATACTGTGGGGATTGCAGTCAGTAAATGGTATCATACATTTGTGTTTCTGACTTCATATTCCTCAGAAAAGATATGTTACAACAAACCCTGTTAAACCAGCCACTGTCTCAGTTTATAACAGCAATATTTCACATATGCCCCTGTATTTGGGCCTCTGTTCCCCAAGTATATCAGGCTTTGTCCAGATGTTCATAGGTTCATAGGTTGGTACTAGACTATTGGCCCTAGGGCCTGTACAAGCCTAGCCATAACAATTCCCTGTCTATTTCTTCCCACAATATTTACTTCCCTGGACTCCTGTCTAGCAAGGCGACTGATGTGATCCCAGGGGTAAATTTCCTATCTCCCATCCAGTCATCAAGGTTCCTTTTGAAGCGGGCCAAGGAGGCACTCTGCTTGACATGTATGGGCAGTCTATTCAGAGTATGGAGAGTCTCTGTGTCAGGAACCCATCCCTCCAGCATGTTTTGTTCATTGTGATGACAATGTTTAGGACCCTGGAGCATGTGGCTCTGATGGATTGGGATTTCTTTAAGTGTAGCATGTCCAACAGCTCTGAGTTTGACATGGCCTTGTATGTTAAGCAAAGACCGCCTCTGAGTTGACGATATGTGACAGAGTATAGCTGGTGTTTTTTTAGTCGGTCAGCATAGGGCATCTGCTTTAGGCCTGTGATTCTTTTAGTGAGGTGTTTCTGCACCCTTTCCAGTTGTTGCAGATGTCTTGTGAGGTACATACTAAATGGGGCATTGTACTCTATGATGGGTCTAATGAGGGATGAGTACAGAGAGACAATGACCTCCTTTTTTCTGGACGAAAAGCCCTTAGTGATGAGGTAAGTCACATAGAAGGATTTCCTGATTGTTGGGGTGATGTGGTTACTGAAGGTGAGACCACTGTCCACCTGTATTCCTAAGTCTCTTATCACACTTTCAGTGTTTAGTGTACTGCCACCTATGTGGTAATTCATGGGTACATGTTTTTTGCCAAAAGGGGATAACTATACACTTCTTGGCATCGAGCTTGAGCCCATGGCTCTGGCACCAAGCATCTGTTTCTGTAAGGCCCTTTTGTAGAATATCCACATCATTTGGGGATTCAATAATGGCTCCCAGTTTGCAGTCATCTGTGAACTTTGCTAGCCAAAGTCCCTTAGTGGTGGCCTGCACTTCAGAGAAGTAGATGCCAAACAAGAGCGGTCCTAGGACTGAATCCTGAGGTACTTGACTTGTCACTTGTCTGGAGCTGAATTTGGAGTTGGCTACTTTTACAGTGTGAGTTCTGCCAGTAAGCCAGTTGGCAACCCATCAAGTGATGTAGGGATTTATGCCCAGCTTATTATGTTTATGTATGATTCCAGAGTGGGGGGTGGTGTCAAAGGCCTTGGTGAGGTCCAGATAGGCTCTGTGGACTGCCTTACCCTATTCCACGGCTCTGGAGACTGATTTGAAGAAGTCATTCAGATTCAGAAGACATGATCAGCCATTCAAAAACTCAAACTGGGTGGGGTCCAGTGTTTGAAGGTTGCCAATGTCTTTATTTATAAGTTCGATGAAAATACGTTCCATGGCCTTGCAGATCAGGCTCGCCAGACTAATGGGATGGTAGTTCCCAGGATCCAAGGTGGATCCCCCCTTGTGGAGTGGGATAACTGTAGCTGTGTGCCACTCAGTGGGCATGAAGCCTGAGGTGAGGCTATGATTAAACATGACACTTATGTGAGGTGCCAGTTCATATTGTAGTTCATGTAGTACACAGCCTGGGATGTCATCTGGTCCCATGGATGCTGTATTCTTAGCTTTGGAGAGTGCAGTTTTTACTTGTTTGGCTGTGATTACCGGAATTTGGCAATCTTTTGATATTGAGATGGGCCCTTTAGGGGGTGAGAGGGGGGTGAAGTTGGCACCGAATTGATCTACCAGAATATTGACAACGTCCTTGGGGTCAGTATATTTAATGCCATTCTGTTGTAGTTCAGAGCAGATCTGAGCATTGCCATTTAGATTTTTGACATAGCTATAGAATGCCTTGTGGTTGTCTTTGGAATCTTTGATAATTTATTTTCATAACTAGCTTTGGAGGATTTTATGAGGGATCTCAGCTTCTTACTGAGGCTGGTAAGGGAGTTTGTTGCATCCTGGGATTTTCCTCTTTTCTGCAACAGTTTCTTCCTTCTGTTGTATAGTTTGTTTATGACAGGGGGACCACCAGATTGGCTTCCTTTTTTTGAAGGAGAGCATCTTGGTTCTATTTGGGATGGCACGATTCATGCACAAGTGGATGTGCTCATACAGTGCTTTAATGTAGTATTTGGCAGTTGAACATTCAGTTCCCGTCTGCATGGGTGTCATGATGTTTGTCACTTCTGACTTGAGTAGCATGAAGTTGGCCTTGGAGAAAATTTTTATGGATGTTTTGGGGTGTGGGGGTGGGATGTGGATGTTAAAGGTGATTAGCTTATGGTCAGACCTAACCAATGAGTGGTGCATCAATTTCCCATGTTGGTAATAACCAGATCCAGTATATTGGAACCCCTGGTGGGACTATGGGTTAGTTGATCCAGGGCATTGGAATTTATGAATTCCAAGAACCATTGGGCAAAGGTTTTGGTACTCGAGTAGTTTTCCCAGTTAATGGCAGGGTAGTTGAAATCACCCAGTATTACAGTGTTTGGTTATATCTTAATATTTTCCAGTATGTTTAGAAAGGTGAAATGAGAATCGAGGGGCATGTTGGGGAATTTGTAGCAAGCTACAATTTGGATTGCAGTCTCACCTAGTGTTAGTTGCACCTGGAGAATTTCAGATGCATTGTCTTGGGCAACTAACCTGGAGGTGTGAATATCCTTGGTGAATATAGACACTCCTCCACCTTTAGTATTTCAGTCCTGGTTTGGTGGCCGAAAAGTGTGGTAAGAGTTGTAGCCTGGTACTGCAGGGGTGCTCTTTGCAGCCTTGAACCATGTCTCAGTTACTGCACAGATATTGATGTACTCCATTTTTAGGAGTGCCTTGAGGGAATGCATTTTGAGGTTTAGACTTCTAGCATTGAGTAGCTTTACCTTCAGATTTTGCATACTTGTACCTGTTACAGTGGTGATTTTGTCCTTTGAGCCTTGCCCAAAAAAGGCACTAAAGGGTTAGCAAGATCTTTAACCAGTAACCTGAATCCCAGAGCAACAGGTGCAGACCATCTTCAGCAAAGCATAGTGGTTTGTTGATCATGTCGTCCCAGGCAGACAGATACTGGATCCCCTTTGAATGACACCAGAAGCTTAGCCAATTGTTGAAGTCAATCATTTTATCCTTATACTGTGGTATCATTCTGGGTGAAGGCAGGATGCTACTCAGGGCTAGGGTCATACCTGCCTTGGTCACATGATTTGAGAACTCTTCCATGTCTCTCTTCATGTAGTCCAGGGAGGTACGTCTCAAGTCATTCACTCCATAGACAATGACAGAGTCATATTTGTACTTGTTGTGGAGTGACTTGAGTGGGTCCTGACACCTGACAGGCAGCTGACTGTAATTTTCTCCTTGTTCAGTCTGCTGAGTGGGATATCAGTGTCCTTGACTATAGAGTCACCTATGACTAAAGTGTTGGGTACGTTGTCTTGCCTTAGTGGCTGTTGTTGGGTGGCACACTGGTGTTGTGAGCTATATGATACTTTGGTTGTGATTGGTGTTTATTTGCATTTCCGCTTCAGAGGTCCTTGTTGCTTGGGCAGGTTAATGTTAAGGGCCTCCGCATATGCGTGTTTAGTGTTGCTATGTGTGGGTGTTGGTGGTGAGGGTTTTGGAGGGATATGTGTTGCTTGAGGTGTAGTGCAGATGTTAACCTTCTCCTCTTGATTGTCTAGCAAAATCTTGGCTGGAGAGAGCTTTGCTTCCAGTTTGGCTATGTAAGTGCATCTCTTGCAGGTTGTAGTGTTGGGTGGCAGGAAGAGAGGATTGTCTGTGTACATGAGGCAATTGCTGCACTGCCCCAGTATGCCCAGATTCACTAGATGGATAGGAGTAACCACCAGAAGCTGACCCTTGGACATGCCTGGTTAGGTGTTTTTTTTTCCTTACCTTGGCAAGGTACTTTGCAGTTATAGGCTGTTTAGTGCCTATGATTCATTTCTCCTTATTAATAAGGAGAGTTGAATGCTTGTATCAGTTTAAGGCTTCCTAGTTCTTTTCAGCAGGTTTTAGAGCAAGTGCTAGTCACAGGACTCCAACCAGAAAGAGTCAGGAATCAATGCATTCTGCTCTTACTCTCACCGGGATCAGAATATAGGCACATATTCCAAGCTGTCAACTATAAAGCAGTTATTAAGCTTTCTGGTGATTAGCAGTCTCCAGGAAATAATGTAAATGCACTCCTTCTCTCACCAAAAACAGAAGCACCAATCCCAAAATGACTACTGAGAGGCAGAATGTGGGCTCTCCAGTAACTGGTGGTCTTGCAATAGATGCTTAAAGGTAAGATGAAAAAATGTTTTTTTCCTAAACACTGCAGAGTGCACTAAGGGAATTTGATGTGAAAGTAGGTAACTTTAGTTTTACCTGTCTAAAAAGTTACGTTTTAGAGAGAGTCACTATTTTTAAAACAACAAGATAGATTGAAAGGGGGTGGACACTTCTGTATTCTGGTACTATGGAATACAGTAGGATGGCCAATAAATTTAAATAGTTGAAGGGGAGTGATTTCACAAAATGATAATTTTGTGCTTACTCACACAAGCCAGTAAAAGCAGAGAGGAAAGGAGATATATGGTCAAATTAACATAAGGGGCAGGCAACTAGAAAGACAGTGGTGTTTAAGAACACAACAGTAACTTGGTGGGATGGTGGAAAAAATTATTTCTGCCTGACTCACAAGAAACAGAGCTGTGGACTCTTTTCAAGTTTTAATATGCAGTTAAAAGCAGAATACAAATAAAACACAAGGTAAAGAAAATATACCACAGTATTCAAAATAGAAAAAAGCAATAAAGTAATACAAAATGCAACAAATAAAAAGCAAACTAACCTTTCCTTTAGAGCAAAGTGTAGCAGAGTCTGGGTGAGCCTTTCTAGTAAAGCTCTGAAATGTTTTATTTTACCCATTAAATAGAAGTTTAATTCCTAGCTCCACCCCCTCAGTTCACAGATGATTAACCTTAACTGACCTCTTCTATCTTATGTGTTAGTCTTTAATTGGCCTGTTCTAATTTCTGCCTCATTCACAAGAAACAGAGCTGTGGTCCCTTTTTAAGTTTTAATATGCAGTTAAAAGCAGAATACAAGTAAAACAAAAGGTAAAGAAAACAAATCACAGTATTCAAAATAGAAAAAGGCAATAAATTAATACAAACTACAACAAATAAAAAGCAAACTAACCTTTCCCTCACAGAATAGTGTAGCAGAGTCTGGGTAAGCCTTTCTAGTAAAGCAGAAAGAGGGTGGGTAATAGGTAAGGTATATCATTATTTAGTGCTTTCATTCCTGATACTATACCAGTGATGTATCAGACTGCCAGACATGTTATGTGTAACAGACCTTATATATGAGGACAAAGCCTGGACATTCTGTGGGACACTGAACATTTGAGAGGTCTGTGGATGTATGGCGATTGCTGACAAACTGTCAGGATTGTGTAGCAGTGTAGTGTGTCAATGTTATTTGGCCTATGTAGGGAGGAGGGGTAGATGTATGTGTTATGGCTTCTTTTTTATCTGCCTGTGCATGCTACTCCAGTTTCTGGTGGTCTATCAGCTGTATATGTTTGTAAGGGAAGTCTAAGACATGTCCCATACCACAGTCAGGTGTCATACTTCACTGTGAATTGAGCCAGTATAAGTAGGTGTAGTGTGTGAGTGGCAAACATGTTGAGATGTTTTTGTTCACACAGTCCTTATACTGTACTGTTCATTTGGCTTACCAGTATGTCACTGGGACTGTGTTGGAACTGGTTGTGGGTATGCACTTTCACACTGGTGTGTGTTTTTCAGTGGTGTTACATTCCTGTAGTGCCTGATATATTTGCAAATACATGTGTAATTCCCCATAGCGGATTTGGGTTAGTGTTGTGTCAGTCTGACTGTAGTTTGGACGGTGCTTGGTGACATGCTTAGCAGCTGACTGTACTTTCCCTAATGTGATGTTACGCCAAATATTTGTAGGATGTAATGTTGCCTGGCCCCCATAAGTGTTGTGTATTTCTGACACATCAGTGGGATGATGTGAGGATTTCAGGAGCTATCTAGTGAAAAGTAATTGAGTGTTGGACTTGCGCTATTTCAGTCAATATATGTTAGGACAGACATGAGGGTGTTACTGCAGCAACTGTGTTTATTACAGTATTTCAGATATGTACCTATTTTAATGGCTTTCTCCCCCCACTTTGCAGACTTGGTCCAGATTCATTGCACTAAGGGGCTCTGAGCCTACCTCTTGACTGGCTGGATTGTTGCAGAATGCCCAGGTTTATTGCTCATATTTCTGGTCTGTTCCACAGATTCATTATTTTTATTACCCTGGTAAATCACTGTGATGGTCTGGGGATTTCAGACAGTAAATGATGGCATACAGTTCAATTTCAGAACTCACATCCTTCAGAACATGCATGCTGAAACAAACCATGTCACTCTGCCAACAGTCTACATTTATAAGAGCAATATTTAAAATATGTCCCTAGTTTTGGCCCATTGTCCCCCCAGATGGACAGTCTTTGGCCAGATTTCTTGCACTAAGAGGTTGAGAGGTATGGTTCTGAGGTATGACTCCACTACATGTTATGAGCATATATATATATATATATATATATATATATATATATATATATATATATATATATATATATATATATAGATTCATAGGTTCATAGGTAGGTACTAGGCTATCTGCCCGAAGGCATTTATAAGCCTAGCCAGAATATGTTGGCTTTCGCTGCCCCCTTAGATTAGTTCTCTGTGCCTCTGTCCAGCAGAGCCACTGAAGTGATCCTCGTTGTAAACTTTGTTTCCCATCCACTCATCAAGGTTTTTCTTGAAGAGTGTTAGCGAGGAGCTCTGCCTAATGTAGACTGGAATCTTGTTCCAAAGCATGGGAAGTCTCTGTGACAGGAATCTATCCTTCCAGCATGTCCTATTTATTGTTGTAGTGAGGATTAGATTCCTAGAGCATGTGGCTCGAGGGGATATGGTTTTCTTTAGGTGGATCATGTCCATCAATTCTTGGTTGGACATGGCCTTGTATGTCAGGCAGAGATCACCTCTGAGTAGGCGGTATGCAACTGAGTACAGCTGGAGTTTCTGCAGTCGAGCTGCATAGGGCATCTGTTTGAGGCCAGTGATTCTCTTTGTGAGATACTTCTGTGGTCTTTCCAGCTGTTGCAGGTGTCTTGTAAGGTACATCCCAAATGGGCCGCTGTACCTTATGATGGGTCTGATGAGTGATGAGTAGAGGGGCACAATGACCTCTTTTAACTAGGATGCGAACCCTTTTGTGATTAGGTGGGCCACATAGAAGGATTTTCTAACCACTTTGGCAATGTGATTATCAAAGGAGAGATAACGATCTACTTGTGTCCCCAGATCCCTTATTACATCTTCCATATTTAGGGGACTACCACCTATGTGGTAGTTCGTGGGTACTTTTTTTTTCCAAAGGGGATGACTATGCACTTTTTGGCATTTAGCTTGAGGCCATGATTTTGACACCAGGTATCCGTTTCAGTGAGACCCTTTTAGAGGATGTCTGTTTCAGCTGGATAGTCAGTTATAGCCCTTAGTTTTCAGCCGTCTGCGAACATGGTCAGCCATAGTCCTCCTGTGCTTGTCTGTATCTCTGAGACATATATGCCAAACAGGAGGGGTCCTAGGACTGAGCACTGGGGAATGCCACTTGTAACCAGTTTAGAGTCGTACCTAGCTCCCACAACTCTCACCATGTGGGTTCTGTCCATGAGCCAGTTGGCAACCCATCTTGTGATGTAGGGGTTTATGTTCAGGTTGGTGAGCTTGTCTATAATACCAGAATGGGGAATGGTGTCAAAGGCCTTTGTGAGGTCTAGGTAGGTTGTGTGTACCATCTTTCCCTCATCTATAACAGAGAATAATAATAATTATAATTAATTATTAATTATTATTAATTATAATTGAGGTAACTGTCTCAAAGAAGTCCACCAGGTTTAGGAGGCATGATCGTCCCTTAACAAAGCCAAACTGGGTAGGGTCCAGTGTTTTGAGGTTCCCAATGTATCTGTTAATGACTTCCATGATGATGAGCTCCGTAGCCTTGCAGACCAAGCTAGACAGCCTTATAGGGTGATAGTTCCTGGGGTCTGTTGTGGCTCCACCTTTGTGGAATGAAATAATCATTGCTGAGCACTACACTATGGGTATGTAGCCTGTGGAGAGGCTGAGTTTGAACAGTGTGTTTAGGTGAGGGGTAAGTTTGTCTTTAAGCTCATGTAGGACGCAGCCTGGGACACCATCCGGTCCCATTGATGCTGTGATTTTGGCTTTGTAGAGGGATGTTTTAACCAGAGTGTCTATGATTTCAGGGGCTCTACATTCTTCTGGTATGGTTATGGGCTCTTTTGGAGGTGAGAGGGGGGTGAGGTTTGCACTGAACCTGTCGGCCAGGATGTTGGCGATATTGGTCGGTTTAGTGTATTTTGTGCCATTCTGCACTAACTCCAAGAAGATCTGAGCATTGACACTTAGATTCTTGACACAACTAAAGAATGTCTTGTTGCTATCTTTGGAGCCCTTGGCAATTTTTCTTTTGAAGCTCGCCTTGGATGATTTTATGAGGGATCGTAGTTTCTTGTTGATACTAATCAGGGATGTCTTCCCTTCTTGGGATTTTACTCTTTTCTGTACTAGTTTCCTCCTTCTATTGTATAGCTTGTTTATGGCAGGGGTCCACCAGACTGGCTTCCTTTTCTTGGAGGAGTGAGTCTTGTTTTTTCTTGGGATAGCACAATCCATGAATTCTTGTAGGTGCCCTTAGAATGCATTAGTAAAGGATTTTGCAGCTTGGACAGCATTATCCTTTAGCATAGGGGCTTTGAAACTTTCCACCTTGGTCTTAAGTAACGTGAAGTTTGCTTTTGAAAAGTTTTTCATGGTGGTTTCCTTGTCCAGGAGTGGGGGTGGAATGTGGATATCCAGAGTGATTTGTTTATGGTCAGATCTAATCAGTGAGGGGAGTGTTGGTGATGACCAGGTCCAATATGTTGTCACCTCTAGTGGGAGTTTTGACCAATTGATCCAGGGCATTTGAGTTTATAAATTCTAGGAAATGTTGGGCAAGGGAGTTAGTACTTAAGTAGTTCTCCCAGTTAATGTTTGGGTAATTGAAATCACCCAATTTTAGGGTGTTTGGAAGGATCTTTATGTTTCCCAGTGTTTCCAGAAACGCGGATTGGGGTTCCTGGGACATGATGGGTGATCTGTAGCAAGCTACAATTTGAATTGCAGTTTTGCCCATTGTTAGTTGCATGTGGATGATCTCTGATGCATCATGCTGTGCCACTAACCTGAAAGTGTGGGTATCCTTGATGAATTTGGATACACCCCCGCCTTTTGTATTTCGGTCTGCGTTCTGTGACTGAAATGTATGGTATGAGTTGTAGCCTGGTAGTGCTGGGGTGCTGTCTGGAGCCTTAAACCAGGTTTCTCTTACTGCACATATATTTATTTTCTCCATACTGAGGAGTTCCTCGAGTGTGTGCATTTTGAGGTTTAGACTTCTGGCTTTGGGTAGCATTACCCTCAGTTTTTTGTTATTTCTGCAATTTATAGCTGTGGGTTTGTCTTTTGAGCCTTGCCTTAAAAAGGCACTATTGAGGGTGGCAAGAGCCTTGGCCAGTATTCAAAAGCCTTAGGGTGACAGGTGCAAGCCATCTCTAGCAAAGCAGAGTGGCTTGTCGAGCATGTCATCCCAGGCAGATAGGCACTGGATCCCCTTTGAATGACACCAGAAACTTAGCCAATTGTTGAAATTGATATTTATTTCTTTATACCGTGGTATCATTCTTGGTGAGGGCAGGATGCTATTCAGGGACAGGGTCACACTGGCTTGGGTTACATCATCAGAGTGCTCTTCCATGTCACTTTTCATGTAGTCCAGGAAGGTATGGCTCAGGTCATTCACACCAACATGGACAATGACAGAGTCGTATTTGTACTTGTTCTGGAGTGACCTGACTGCTTGTGTTATGTGGTGGATCCTGGCACCCGACAGGCAGCTAACAGTAACCTTCTTATTCAGCCTAGTGAGTGGGACATCAGTGTGCCTGACTATAGTGTCACCTATTACTAGTGTGTTGGGTATGTTATTTTGCCTTAAGGGCTGTGATTGCATGGTACACTGGTTTTGTATATGTATATATTTTATATGCATATCTCTATTTATATTATGTACATATTTTTCCATATATATGCATCTCCATACATATATACATGCGTATATATACAAAACCTGAGAGATTCTACGGAAGTTTTACCCTATTGTTGAATGACTCCACTGCATGATCTGTTTGAAAAAGCATCAGCAGTCCTTGCAACTCATATGGTGTAGTGATACGTTGCTTTGACTATGGTGTGCAGGGACCTGGGTTCCAGACTTGGTAGGGCTCCTTAATTTGTTGTTTGGCAGAACAATGGTTGATGGAACCAGCGTGATTAAAGCAGGTTTAAGCAGTTGTAAGTGGGTTTGCAAGGGTTTGTGTGACACTAAGCGATGCCAACACATGGTTAAATGTACAGATTGGCTTCACTTAGCATCGTGCAAATTCGCTTAGTACTGCTTACGCACGCTATATCCATGCTAATTTCTTTAAAAGAAAAGAAAAAGGCATGATAAGAAAGTGGTGAAAAGGGGGCATGCAGAGGGAAAAACAATATGAAAGATAGCTAGGGATGTCAAGGACTGGTGTAGGGAAGGTCCATAACTGTCCATTTTTATACAGCAACAGCTGTACATTTGTACAGAATTTGGAGGTAAATTTGGGCACTCAAATCCCAGAGAGAGGGGTGAGGACAACAGAAATGTGTTGTCAAGCCAGTTGGACCAGATTACATGTGTCCAGTGGACTTGTGTGTGAAATGGATACCTATGTATGGGGTGATATTTTCTTTTTGAGACAGATGCCCTTTTCTTTTTTTTTAGTTGAGAGTGGGATGTTGGGAAAAGATTGCAGGTATGTCTGGTGAGGTAGGTTGGGTAGGGAGACAGGCAAGACAGACAAGACAGCAGACAGCGGCTGTATATGACATATGATGGGGGGTAAACACATTTGACGGGGAGGGTGGTTGCAAATCTGAAGCTCATGGGTCCCCATATGGTTACAGTGGGACTGAGATCCTCACCCATGGGCAGCCACCACTGCACCTTTATGGCCACAAAGGTGGCTGTGCTGGGAGCTGGACAGGATGGATGGCCTGCCCCTTGAGGTATGCCAGGTGTCCCTCAATCTGGCACAGCTGCTCTTCATACTCAGATCAAAATGTGCTGCACACCAAACCCCAGACCTGAATGCTGGTGATGGCCTCCTGTCCACCCCTGCTCCCAGGAGGGGATGGCCCCATCCCATGCAGTGGTTCCACCCGAATGTGGTGCATGACCAGCAGATGAGGGAGATCTGGGTTGGGTCCCAGACATGACAGGGCCTGGTGTCATGGCCAGATGAGGTGGGACAGATGGATCCGCTGAGATCTGCCTTTCCGAATGTGCTATAGTGTTGAGGGTTTACAAAATATGTTGGTTAGTCATGAACAATGCATTTCAAGATTAGTTATAACAGCATGCATGAGTGTTCCAATTAACCCCATAAAACAGATTTGAAACAGTTGAATAGCAAATAGAACACATGCATAAATGGAACAACAGTATGCATCATAACAGCATGCTAGTAAGACTGATGACAACAGGCCACCGACAATGGTATTTGAACAAGATATGTTAACATGCAAGCAAACATATTAACAATAGTATAACACAAGTCCCAACATTGGGTTGGAGCACAACATAGCCGCAGTATACAAGTAATAATTATTGATGCAGATGAGAGAGCAGGAGAGACAGAAAATCCATTAACAACTGTTTATGCTTCTATTTTCCATAACAGTACTGCTCAATACTCTATGGGTCTGCCCTCACTTTACATCTACCTATGACCATAGCTTCTGTAGTACACACACACCTATTAAACTGTCAGCTTGGAATGGTATGAGGCAAACTGTGACAACTCTGGGTACATGACTAGAGGGGACTCATACATGTCAGGGTTACCTATCTGACACAGGAGTGGTACCCTGGACTGCTGTTATGTGAGTGTGCTACATGCATACATCAACTGTTTTCCTATCTATGTCCAGGATTATTTGTAGTGACCACTAGCCATGACAGCATGACACTTGAGAGACATTTATCATAATAAAATAAAAGCAGCAGTTCACAGACTTTACTGGCAGCAAATTTAGATGACAGGGAAGCCCACAATGCTGGAAAATCACACAAATCATTTATTCTTTAAAATGAGATATCCTGTTAGCGTTTTCATTTAAACAAAGTGTTAAACTTCATCAGACCTGATGATCCAGGTCTGATGAAGTTAAACACTTTGTTTAAACTAAAGCACTAACATGATATCTCATTTTAAAGAATAAAGGATTTGTGTGATTTTCAAGCAATGTGGGCTTCTCTTTCATCTAAATTTGCTGCTAGTAGAGTCAGTGAACTGCTGTTTTTAGTTTATTCAGTTCTCAGTGTTATTTCTGTTTCTTTTGGAGTAAGACATTTATCGGAAACATGCCTCTCAACCTCTTGGAGCATGAGATCTGGACAAAGCCATACATATGAGTTGGACAAAGGCACATAAATATGGACAATTTTTTAGATATTGCTCTTACAAACTTAGAAAAGTGATGAAATTATAGGCATTGCATTTTCATGGCTTTTCTGATGGATATGACATCTGAGACTTGTATGTCTATCATTATTTTCTAACTTCAGTCTACAATGGTTTGCCACTGATTTGCCATGATACCACTACTTTATGTAACACAGACCACAAATCTGAGACAAATATCTGGACATTCAATGAATATCTGTACAGTTGAGAGGTATGATTCTGGAAGAGTACATATTGTATGTACCTGCCCTGCTTTCATTTGCAGGCATGTGGTGGGACAATTGAACAGTTGTATACAGTTTATTAGTATACCCTTCATACAGTTACTAGCAACATTTACTTACTTGTAAAACCTATGGGGAAAATATCTGTTAACAATACCTGACTGTGTTTACATTTATTCCTGATTCCTTGTGTGTAGATAGGCTCACATCTTAGTACCACTCCCTGGATTTGAACCGTGTCTGGGTGTAGAAAAGTAACAACTAAGCTATTTCTTATTACACTGAGCTACTCAGGAACTGCTGTTGCTGGTTTCAATGGTTTCTGCTTAAAAGTCTCTTGGTTAGACAGTCTAAACTTATAATTCAGTGATGCATTCATGCATGACAGATAGTTATTGTACTGTGCATTACTCATTTGGATTACTACAACCTGGAAAGCAAAGGTTAACAGAAGGCAATGCTGGATGGAACACACTTTCAAACTTGACATACTATTATTCAGGGTTCAGAGTTTAGTGCAGTATATATTTCCCATTTCATTTATATCTCATTTTACAGCTATACCATCTACAGTTTCTCCTAACAGCTTGTTCACAGATGCACCTCAGTTAATGTATGCTGTCACAGCCATATTTGCTGTGAAGAACCTGTATACATTCTATATATATCTACAACAACATACCAGAATAAACACAACATATTTTTTAAAGGTCTTTATTGGACTTCAGTATTCATCAGTAATACGTTTTTATTTATTCAGGTCACACAGTAACAATATACCTATTAGCAGTAAGGAATGTACTCCTTCTTATCTATTTTAACCAAAAACTGCAAAATAGATTTGTATTCACCAGCCTGTCGGTGCAGCCTCAGCAGTCTGTCACCATGGGCTTCCACGTTACTAGCCTTCGCTGCTGCATCTGTAGGGGAGAAAAACTCAAATTATGCATATCTGTCTATCACATTCTCAGGCTAGTATTTGCTACAGACTACTTGATAATGATGCTTACACACTACTGAAGCATTCTGGGCCCATCCATCTTGGATCCACTGCTCGAAGAGTGCCCCCTTCCTACGCTTTAGGTCAGCATAGTGGTGCTGTATCTGCTCACCAGTCTGGGGTATGCCAGTAGCACTGGTGAGGTCATGTGCAAGATGGTCGCAGGCCTCTGCTTTATATTGGGAACCCTGGTACTGGCCCTGCAGCAGTCTCTCCTCATGGTTTTTAACAAAGGAGTCCAGCCATGACCCTGGACTCCCAAATGCTCCAGCTTTGCACCCGAAAGGGCACTCTCTCTCCAACACCAGCCACTGTATCTGCACAGATGGATTATAACAGATTACGGCTGTATTCCCACCTGCACCATTTAAATTGTGCAATATTCCCACCCTCAGATGTCATTGGATCATTTTGAAAAGGATAAGCTCCGCTAAGCAGTGCGCAAACCCACTGAGCCAGTTTTAACACTGCTTAAAGGAGAAGTTGTTGAGCAGTGTTAAACCATGGGCAAATCCACATAGCTGAACTACCTGCTGCTCAGCAATTATGTCTTAGCAATGGTTACACTTGGGAAGGGGTGTGACTATATTGTATGGGGCACTTCTGTGTACATGGGTGGTTTCACATGTTATATGCACTCACACTTAAATTGTTCACCAGCTAAACTACACTGGCTGACAAAAAACAGTTGCTACATAGTTTAAGTTTACAAAAATAATTTTAACACTGCTTATATATATATTAATATGAGTAGTGAAAGCACAGTAGATAGTGAAATGTTGGCCTGATTTTAGAATTTGGTACAGGGACAAATATAAAATATGATGAATTTTTGGTGATGAGTTTTACTAATGTTTCTTTATCTGAACACAAAAGATTAATACAGGTAAAAGTTTACTGTCTGTAGAATAGATTAGATGTTTTTCTAGATTACTTCATTTCAGATATTGGTTCTGAATACATGCATAACTTTGGATATTTATTTAATTATTTATTTACTGTCCTTTTAAGTTTAACAAAAATTGATTTTGCCACATCTTATCATCTTACAGTCTAGTTATTTGAGCAACATATTTTAAGGGAATTCTTTCAGCAGAATTTTGTTTAAGATTTTTTTCTTATAATCTTAGGCACAAAGAATGTGTTTTCCCCAAGAACCTTAAGCCTCAACAAGATTGTTTTGTTAGAAAAAATATTGCTAAAGCTAATTTCTAACTTGATAAGGTTTATTTTTATCACAGGTTTTATAATGATCTTGTTTATTTTAGAAAAATAAATTGATGAAATTTTGAATTCAGTGGTTGAATGGATCGTTGTTTATATTAAATTAAAAATATAACTGACAGTAGATTTTCCACAGTACCATCAAATCATTTACTGGTAAAGTTACATAAACAGTTCTTGCCTATTCCTGGTCACCTGATTATGTCATCCCATGGATACCTTACTGAACCCATAATAACTGTCTGGAATTAATGTCAAAGTCATTGTTAGAAGGGGTAAGAGTGTGAATAAAAGATAAAACACATTTTCTTGCAAGTCTTGCACAATTTATAAGTTAAACAGGGTACCATATTGTGTATTTTAGATATAAATTTTTGTAAACTAGCATGCCATATAAGACGGGCTTTGAAACAGTGAAATATTTTTGGATTGCTGTTCTATATATTCTGCTGAGTTTAATGATTTTTTTCTTATCCATTTAGAACTAGTATTAAACTGCAATTTATTTTATTTCAATTAAAATTGTTAGCATCAGCAAAATGCTAAGATCATAGATATGTACAGGTGAGAATACCTTGATGATTGTTGGTTACTGTGGAGACAGTCACCAAATAATGTTAAACAGCTTGTTTAGTATGTCAGCAACAATGACTTTTGTTTACAATTTACTTATACTTACTAAATATTTACCATTATTTTTAAGATGTTTCAGTGATTAAACTACTTGTTGGTACCTTTAGTGCTACTTTATATAGGAATTAACTTACCCACAATTCATTGGTATTAACCTCCGGCTGCCATTTTCACCATACACAATGGTCTTTATTCACTAATTTTGAGGATAAAAAAACTTTTAGCAAATACCATACCCTTCTAACACAAAGTCTACATAAGAGGGTGGTTTCTAAGAAAAGTATCTCTGGGACAGTAAAGAACACTGAATGCAGATCTAGAGCAGAATTAATAAATTATACAGCAAATTCCAGTGGTGGAAATAAATCTTCAAATATGCAGTATAACTTAACTTATGGTACTAATACCTTTAAGAGTAATTTTATTATTCAAAATTATTGGCATCTATTAACAAGTAGCAAGTTCCTTTGCACAATGTTTACCCAGCAGTATAGATTTACCTTCAAAATGAGAAGAAATTTAGGATAACATTTAACTGCATTTAACATTCAAGCCTATATCGCCTCTTTTTTTGCATTTGTCCAGTTAACACCCGGGTTCCTAGCAGATGACCAAAGACGCATTTTGTCGAATGCGTCTTGGTCGAACTTGAAATGTCAAAAAGGCAAAATGATGAAGTGACATATAAGCAAATTCTTTCATGGGAAAGAAGTCACTTGGCCGCTTCTGTCAGTTTTCCATTTTCGGCACTGTACTGCGATCTCAGAGTTGGTATATTTAAGTAGGAAGGATGTGGGGGGAACAGCCCCCCAGGTCGGATGGTGTGGGGCTGCATGTTTTAATGTCTTTTTTTTTTTTTTTTTTTTGGGAACAGCAATTTTTTTCCCTGGGCAAAAAAATCGCTGTTCTGGTTGTTTGGTGTCTTTTGAATTCGAACTTTTGAGTTTGATAATACGACGTTCGATTATTTGATCATTCGTTGTTATAATATAGACCCTTAATACCCATAACTCCTTGTAGAGTCCATGACACTAAGATTGTTAATGTAGGATTTCCCACAGTAGAGAAATTCATCACTTTTAGCCACTTCTTATTCATATTCTTATTCAAGTTAGAGTAGCATTTAAGCATTTGCTACAAGCTGTAGAGTAATTGTGCTGGATTATTGTTTTAAATTAACAGTAAGAGGTTTTTTTATGTCTACACAGGAAAGGAAAGTTAGGGTAGCATTTAAGCATTCACTACAGTACATGCGAGGGCAGTTACAGCGAACTACTAACCAATGAAAGGGCTGTAGCTTAAAGCCTGAAACGCCACGGTAAGGTAGTGTTTTTGTTTTTGTATGGGGACTGCACATAGATTGGATCCTTAGTTTGAAACATAATTAGATTTAATCTACACCTCACCATCATTGACGCTGTTCTAACACTACAAGGAATACAGCATGTAGAAGTGGCGTTCTCTGCAAAGCAAACCGTGCATGCTTTGGAACTCAACTGAAAACAATCTAAGAGGAAGCGGTACTTTTTTAAAACAGAAAACACCGGGTTAAATTAGTGCTCCATAGTGTAGACTGCATATGTGTGGTTTATATATATTTTTGGTTTACCTGATATACAACGGGACATTGAAGCTGTATTAGTATTCTTTAGCTCTAAAACGCTGAATTACATTAGCGTTCATGGTAGGGTGGCCCCATACATGTTATAATTAGGTAAATTTCTGTTCTTTTTAACAAGAGAACACATGTAGTATTTCAGCCAACAGTTACATATGAATCCCCTACCTCTTTCTCCATGCTGGGCAACTGTTATCTGCACCATGATGTATATTGATGTATAGTGTATTCCTTGTACGGCTTTTTCTAAGAACTGTATAGTTGTTTTTATACTGATACTTTGATCTCTACTATGTTTAGATCACTTGAAAACTGCATTTACCTTGCACCTTATTGTGTTAACCTCATAGAATATTTTGGAATACTAACTAATGTATACCTGGTTAAGTGATTACATATGCACTCTCTTTAGTTGTTAAGTTGTTTAGAAAGTGTGTCCGACCTACTGCTTACCTCACCATTATTTTTTTCTCTCTCCGTTTATGTACCCAGCTATCCATCCTGCCTGACCTGCACTAGGTTTTGGCTTTATTGCCCTGTCTAAGACTGCTGCCTCTTCCCCAGGCTAAGGAAAATATCCAAACTTTTCTCTGGGCATCATTCCCTCAAGGATACAAGAAAGTATGTTTTAAACCACTGTTTGTAAATAATACACTTGTTATATAACCCCAGTTGTCTATTGTACACTCCCTATCCAGGACAGCCAGCAGCCAAAACCTTCTCTCCTCCCAACTTCCATACCTTCCCCACTTATAGCATCTTTCATACAACTCCTGTGTTACCCTCCCTTTCCCACTAGATCTGCTAGCCCTGCGAGTAACCTTGGTTGCAGGATACCTTTTGCCCACTAGGTGGCACTCTTTTTCTAGGTCTAATCTCCTTGAACAACTATCTTCCAATCTTAATTTATAAATCTCAGGCATTCACTTCCTAATATATTTATCTGTCTATCTATAGACCCACTATACCCCTCTTTTTTACTATATATTTCTCAATGGCACAACCTACTATCTCCCCTTAAACTTACCTTAACAGTCAGCACTCCACTGATTGTTTTTTCAGAATTTAGTCCTTCACTGTATCTACCCACTCCGTTCGCCCTGTGGGCTCACTCTGCTCCCCTACCCTGCCCCCAATTCCCACCCCGCCCCAATGCTCCTCCATTTATACTACCCTAACCACACCCCTAATTACTCTGCCACTCTCACACATCACATTCCTCCAACTACAATTCTTCCTTTCTGTACACTCAACTCCCACTCCCAACCCATCATAACTCACTCTCTTCTATTACCCCACCCGTACTATCTATCCCAATTACTACCTTACCCCACAATGTCTCCACTAACTCCCACCTTATATCCACAACCTAGACTACATTACTACCTCATACCCCCACTTTTCATACTTTATCTTCTCACCGCCTATGAATTCCACCATCTAGCTAACACTCAATATTCTACTTCAATAACCACCACCAGCATCCAACCACACACCCCCACACAAATACTACCCCACCTCATCTCCAATTTCACTACTCCAAAAGCTCTCCATCCCATACAGCCTACATATTTAAACCATAGGACTAAAAACTATTACCAACTCCTACTAAAGATTACCAAACTCATAAGGAGTATATTACCTACCATAATAGCCGATGGCGATATCCACCCTAACCCAGGCCCAAACTCACCTGCTACTACTAACCCCACAAATAGTACTCCTTCTAACCTAAGAAGCTTATATGATGCCCCTAACTCATTTCTAGTCTGTCACCTAAATATCAGAAGTATAAATAAGAAAATCCACTATCTGCATACCCTCCTAGACATGCACTCACCTGATCTACTCTGCCTTACAGAAACCTGGCTCAAACCCACTGTCCCTGATAATGAAATTATACCCCCAACTACAATATAATAAGACTTGACCGGAAAGGTAGAAAAGGAGGCAGAGTAGCCATCCTATATAAATCCGCTCTTGAGGTATCCACAATTAGCACCCCACAAGAACTAACAACTACCAACTCCGAAACAATCATCTCAAAAGTCCAACTTAACAAACACAAATCTATAAACATAGTATGTAGTTATATTCCCCCAGGCAACAACATAGACACCTTAGAATGTACCCTCCAATGGCTATCCACTAACCACCCCCAAGAAACAATCATTCTCGGGGATTCTATATCGACTGGCTAACATGTTCATCAAACTTCCCCACCATCCATATCAACTTACATGGTTTCTCCCAGATTATTACTTCCCCCACTAGAATCAATAAACCCAACAATAAGGAAAGTATCCTAGATTGGATCTTAATAAATAACAACCCTCAGTTATACAAATCAGGCACCCTACCTGAAGACATGAGTGACCAGCTCCTAACCTATATAATCAGAAAAAAGGATGATATGTCTCAACAAACTACCTATATAATCAGAAAAAAGAATGATATGTCTCAACAAACTACCTTTAAAACCCCTAGGTATACAAAGAACTTTAACCTAACTTGTTTCCAAGCCGAACTTAACTCATGCAAATGGGCCAGTCTTAAAGTACTTCCCCTTAACAAAGCAGTCTCAGACTTCAATGCTAGATTACTTGCCATCTTAGACAGGCATTCCCCCACACAAACAATCAGAACCAAAAACAAAACTGCTCCATGGCTAATTAATAGTACTAGACAAAAACTTATTGCTAGAAACACAGCATGGACCTCCTGGAGAGCCACCAAATCCCCAAAAGTCCAGATTAGATACAAAAAAATGAGAAATGAGGCAAAAAGGTCTATTGTGTTAGACAAACAAAACTATTATTTCAATTTACGGCAAAAACACCAAAATCAACCCCAAAAATTCTGGTCATGTCTGAATAAACTGCTCCACCCAGGCAAATCCACAACCCCCACCCCCTCAGCTACCCTACAACTACCTCCTAAATGTGTTGCAAAGACCTTTAATACTTTCTTCACAGAAACAGTCCAGTCCCTAGCTAATAATCTATCTCTCATCTCCTCTACTACAACCACACCCACTCTGGCAAATATCCCTCCCTTCAAATTTGATCCTATCCCCATTGACTCTATTAAATCCCTGCTTAAGAAACTAAAACCCACCACCCTGGCAGCAGACCTACTTCCTGCAGAGTTTCTGCAAAAGGCCGATAATGAAATAGCTTACCCTATCTCCATCCTAATCAATCATACTATCCACGAATCCTACATCCCCTCCATCTGGAAAATCACGCACATTATTCCATTTCATAAAAGGGGAAACTCCATGGAACTCTCTAACTACAGTCCTATAGCCATACTATCTCCCTTAGCCAAAATAATGGAAAAATGCATGCACAAGCAAATTCTAACTCACCCTACTCCGAATACTCTCCTAGCACCAACCCAGCACGGATTTAGACCTGCACATAGTAGAACTACTGCCCTTCTCTCCTTTACTCACACAATAAATCACAACCATAATCAGAATAAGCTCTCCTCTGCCCTCTTTCTCGATCTATCAAAAGCATTCGACATGGTGAATCACCACCTACTCCTAGACTCTCTAAAATCACTTTTCTTAGATAACCCAGTAATCAACTGGTTCCACTCTTACCTGCATGGCAGACAACAAGCTGTTCTATCGAAAGACAATCTATCCCCCCTTCTACCTGTCAGCCTTGGAGTACCCCAAGGTTCTATATTGGGTCCCCTCATTTTCTCTATTTTCATTAATGACCTACCCAAAGTTATCCCAGATGCAACTTGTATACAGTATGCAGATGACTCCACACTTACCTGCTCTGCCTCCACTTCCACAGAACTACAATCCCTATCCCAAATCACCTTCAACAAAGTAGAGAACTGGCTGAATAATTGTCGTCTCCTGCTTAACCCAAATAAAACCAAACTTCTTCTTTTCTCCCCTACCCGTAAGTTAACATTACCAATAATTACAATCTCATCTAACAATGGCACCATAATCTCCCCTGAACCTTACACTAAACTTCTTGGAATAATCATTGAAAATAATCTGAAGTTTGATGCCCTTATAGACAAAACCATAAAAACAGTTAACAACAAAATAGGCTCCTTGTATAGGATTAAACAATTCTTAACCCCATCTGCCAGAACTGCCATAGCTCAGTCACTTCTGCGGTCAACCCTTCTCTACACCTCACCCATCCTTACAAATCTAAATAAATCAAACCTTAACAAAATCACTAGCTGCTATAACAATATAGCTGGATTTGCCACAGGCTCAGCCTATAGAACCCACCAATGTCAAAATCTTCACAAACTTGGCTGGCTAGAACTACCCAATCAGCTCCATTATAACCAACTCATAGTTATTCATAAAACCCTCTACCTATCTACCAGTACTTCCATTCTGACTAATATTATTACCCCCTACAGCAAACTAGCATCCCTCTGCTCATCCAATAGAATGCTAGTACAATCTACCAAAGCCAACAGCTCAGCTGGAGAATCATTATTCTCCAACTCTGCTGGAAAAAAATGGAACCTACTTCCTGTTGAACTAACCACTATATCCTCCTTGCCCCAATTCAAAATATCCCTAAAGATGTATCTAAACAGGGATAGGCTATGTCCATGTCTAAACCCAGACTAACCCAAAAAATAACAGAAAGGTAAGAAAAACATAGTTATGTCCATGTCTACACCTAGACTAACCCAAAAAATAATAAGACAAAGGTAAGATAAACATAGCTCACAGAGGTGAAATACCCATTAATAACCATTCCCCACCTAGACAACATTAACTTCTCTACAAACTTTAGAATTCGATTATCAGGAAGATATCTTGTTTCCTACCCATTCTGAGCCTACGCTCTTCTTCTCCTCTACATTCTATTCACACTAACTTTCCTTCTTAGCTAACCACCTTTTATCTTAACTATCATCCTTACATTCAACCTTGAAATTTGTTTCTTTCTTTTTTACACACTTCAAAGATGTATAATGTTATCTCTGTATATGAATACCATAAACCCGCAATGTTTGCTTTCTTTAGATGGAACCTTGACTATAAATTGTTAGTTATTTGTTAAATGTTTAGATTTCTATGTAACCACATCCTTAAGTGTCAATTATTTGCAATGTGGAGCTTTTCTCCCCCGGCCTCCACTGAAAATGGACATGTATCCAGTCGGACCATCCCAGTTAACAAATGTAAAATAAAAATAAATAAAAATAAATAAATATTTTCATATTTGTGTTCATATTTTCACAACTGAGAGTTCTGCATGCCATTAAGGGGTATGGTGGGAATGCTATGGTGAGACACAGGAAAATTCATTGTTAATGTCCACGTATATCACAGTATACTGGAGATACTGCACGTTTTGTATTAGCAATCATGATAATAAGCAATATTTCCACACGTACTTAATATTTCAATAAACAATTGACTTGTATACTATTTCATGGCATGAAGTGAACCCCTAGATATTGCTGAAAAACCTTTCACTGATAATTGCATTGTAAGATGCACATCTTGCGAGGTATTCAGTGTTATTTACATTGTTAATTATACAATCAAGCATGTGTTTTCATATTTCTGAAAATATCTCAATAAATATGCATCCAGAAATTAATTTGTTGTTATCATTTCAAAGCTTATATCTGGCTAACAAAAGTGTTCTAACTATATATGTCTAGGGTATATAGTTTATAACATATGACATTTGGTTTATGAAAGTTGAGCAAAAATATAACTCAGTTTTTGTGTGCATTATAATATATTACAGAATTTATGAAAAGACTATGAACGTGCTGACTGTTGTTGCTGTAAAGGATACTTCTTACTAATAACATAGATATATATGTACAGTTTTGATACCTTTAATTGTTCACAAGATGCATTTGTTTATATTATGTTTTAAGTTGATTTTTCAGAAAATGCTCTGGAAGGTAAGGATGTGTGTAGGATGTTAATGGTGTGATATTACACACCCAGAGGTGTTAATAAGTTAAACACTTAGGAGGAGGAAATAAGGATGTAAGAGCAGAAGCTAAATTAGCTCCAATTGCAGAAAAGGTCAAAGAGAACAGATTATGGTGGTTCATGCACATGTACAGAAAAGCAGAACACAATCTGCTGAAGAAGATTTGGAGCGGTACAGGAAGAAGGCAAGAGAAACCAGGGCATCCAGCAAAGAGGTGGATGTATTGTGTGAAAGAAGGCCTGTAACAGTCATGCACAAGTGTTAAAGAAAGCAGGAGTGTGGCATTCAGTTTAGAGAGATAGCAACAGTTGACACTACATGCCAGCCTCCATGTAGAAAATGGGAAATACAAGGTTGTTGGTGATGATGATGATTTGGCAGAACAAAGACTTTACATCTGTTAATACCAGGAAAAAATAATAAATCTGTAATGTTATCACCTGTGGGACAAATAGATAATTTGCAGTTTGCTCATATTGTTCATTCTATGTGGGGCAAACCAAATGTTTGTGGAAACAATATATTTATTTGCATTTAAGTGATATGAGGTACTGCAGTGAAAGAAGTGCATTATTTAAATACACTCTGAAACGCAATTCTGCTCATTTTATTTGTATTGGTATACACAGAGAGGATTTAAATAATTATAACCAAGCAGACTGGGATAACATCTTGAACAAAAAAGAACACTGTTGGATAATTAATGTGGGAGCGTTTATTATCCAGGTTTGAATGAGGTTATACAAATGAGTATTTATGTTTCTCTACATAGGGACCATTATTTGTGTGTGTACCAACTAGCCTGTGGATGTCTCCATTACATTATTCCGGTTCTAGGGAATGTTTGAATGGTTCTCTGGGACAGTACAGAACACTGAAGGCAGAAGCTCTTGACTAGCATCTATTGAATTTAGACACTGAACTTTTTCCCTTTTCATAATCTATCTGTTTTGATTTTGCCTTTTATATCTTTTTTGTACTTTACCGTTGAATGTTCTATTATCATGTGACTTAATTTTCTTTATATATTACATTTATTGGTGAGCACTTTTAGATTACATGGCACTTTTAGATTGTAACACCTTAGCAGTGAAACTGTGGTCTGTTGTTGTTAATCTGCTTTGCTGGAATAAAGCAGCATGATTTATATCTTAGTGGTGCAAGACTTTTGTTCTATCATTATTATTTTTTAGCTGTTTGTGCACCTTCAACTTGGTGCAACTTTTAGATGTTTTGACCTTCATATACACAACAATGTTAACAAAGTTGAATATTATCAAAAAGGTGTTTTTTATCACTATAGATGTAGGGATCTCTATACAGTTATAGCTCAGGATACAGGGATCACATGGGTTACTAAATTTTTGTTTAAAAAGAAGACCCCCAAGATGAGATTAATCCATATCAGGAATTGTTTCACCTGGTCTTGGACAATAATTACATTCTATTTGATGAAAATATTATTTATAGAAGAGTGGGGTAGTCATGGGGTTACCATGCAGCTAAATTTTTGCAAATCTAGTTATGGCCCATTAAGAGCATAAGTTTTTATTTGACAATGACATAAAGGCCTCCTTCTGGCTTTATATTTATTACCTGGACAATATTTTTATCCTTTGGAAGGACAAAGTAGAGAACATTTTTTCCCTTTATGCAATATATCAATTCTACAACCAACTTCACATATTTGACATATGTATGGACATCAGATAGGATAGCCTATTTAAATGTATTGCTGGAAAAATACATAATGTCCAACAGATATACATCCAGAATAATCAGAAAAAATATTTACTCTAATACCTTTCTTCATTATACCAGCTCACACCCATACCATCAACAAAGGTCAATAGTAAAAGATAAGCTGGTGAGTGCAGCAAAGATGGTTATTTTAGATTCACAGTTCCAAGAAGAGTATAATAATTTGGTGGGAATGTTTGATAAGAGAGGATGTGCCAACCCGCTTCTTCAGGAATTAGTAAGAGAAGTATACAGTAAAAGAACAGCAGAACATTTTAAACCTGTTTTAAATACTTCATCTGTAGGACTTACTTCGCACAGTCTCCCAGTTTGGATGGAACACTATATAATTGTAGCCCAACTTCTAGTTTTATTACATGTTTTAGCAGTGATTCCAAAACACTTAAGTGTATTTTGAACAAAAATTGGGTCATTATATATGACAACATTCTAGTTAAAAAGAAAGTAGGTGAAAGACCCTCCATAGTATACTGTAGTGGCTTGAACTTTAATATTACCTTAGAGAATATGTCAAGCAATAATACTACCAATCCACATAATAAGGACCTTAGCCCCACTATGAAAACATGTGGGTATTGGCCATATTGTAACTATGTTAATATTGGTGACTCGCTCAGCATCTGTGGTAAGGAGTATCAGATAAAGGGAAGATACAACTGTGAATCCAAAGGAATTGCATATGTAGAGTTATGCCAGTTCTGCACGTGTTTTTACATAGGTAAAATAGAACGGACCAGACTTATGAACATGAATATGATGTTAAAAGAATATATCTGAATAATGCATTAGCAAAACATGTTCACATGTACCCTAACCACTGTTTCAAATATTTATAGAGAAGGTCAATATTACCATGACAGTGGGCCCCTGGACATTGGTGTTCGAGGAAAAGTATTTTTTGGCAATTATTTTTGAATGCCTGCAACTGGCCATGCTTGAATGACTATTGTTTGATCGGCTGTATTTTAAAGCATAAAGGTTTAACTAGATAAAGTGCTATTATTAACATTTCCTTACGGGTTTGGGTGTATGTTAACATCTTAATGCACATTTGTACTTCAATTTTATTGATTTCTCTGTTTTTTTGTTGTATTATTTTTAATAATTTCACTCATTCTTTAGTACTTTTTAAGGTTTTAATGAATGAATATTTTTGCACGTTTTTAGATTACTGTGTTTGTACAGTTTGAATGGCATTTTAAATAGCACTTTGGCACTTTAAGAAATGTAAATGGGAGGGTTTAATGACATCATCCTTTGATCAGCTTAGGCCTTATTTAAAACCTGTTCATTGGGTTAAATTTTTTGTGAAGAAGTTCATTATTGTTACATGAACGAAAGCGCTTATCAGTTTATTTATTTTGTGGATAATAAAACTTTCTTCAAGAACCTTGTGGCTTCTCCTTTTGGCAGCTAACGTAGTTTATGTTTCATAATGTAAACTGCATTATTAGTTACTTGCTTTCCATGAATCTTGGTGTGCAATTTATACACAACAAACTTTTTAAAAATAAATACATTCTACAAGTCTGTGGGATCACAATTACATTTCATATTCTAACATTAATAATGTTGTACTGCCTTTCCTTCTTTAAATAAACTCTTCAGTGCATATTTGTAAGATAAATAAATCATCAAAATGGCAACCATAGTATAAAACATTTTCAAAAAGTTGACAGGTTTAAATGTATTTTTTCTTTCCAGAAATGTAACACAAAGTTTATATAACAGTGCCACTCTGACACTAATTGCAGCTCATACTTTCTTCCCCTAACATTTATTATAAAACACAAAAAGTGTTTCAAAGTGTTAGATAAAAATAAAGTTTAGCAGACAATTAATTTAAACTGACAAATAGATAATTTACATTTTATCAAAGCTATGTACGTACACCATTTTAACCCTATCATATGGGTTTTATAAAGCAGGGAGACTCTACATCAGTTGTTAACTCACAAAAGATCTTCATCTGTTTTCATATCCTTCAATTCCTCTAGAAAATCTACAGTTTCTTTAATATAACATCTCAGATTGTTAGTAGTTTCTTTTTGCATTTGTTCAGAAAAGATGGGAAAGGTTCATCAGTAATACCTGAATCAGCTACAATGGGTCTAAACGATGGTGATTTCAATGATTTAAGCACTTTAGGAATCCCAAAGAATATTCCCTGATTTTGGAAGGGTGACTTACAAATAATATGTTAACTCTAAACTAGTTAAATGTTTGAGCCATATCTCATTAATTATAGTGTAAATCAGTGTATACAGCTTCCAGTCTTTCTTAAAAAAAACAGTAACTTTATAGTCTGTTTCTAGGAAATGCAAATATATCATATTCATCTTTTCTTACTCCACATTCATAGCAAAATTCCCCTCACCCATTTCAACCTTCATAATTCTTATGCTTTTATCAAAAATCAAATCACCTAAAGCCTCTCAGTTAAATTATGGAATGTCTTACCAGCAGAGTGACACATACACTCATGTGTGCGTGTGTGTATGTGTGTGTGTGTGATGTATATATGTGATTATGGATTTACCTTAGTACATCGACATGTTAAAAGAGCGAACACGAATTAACCGACGCCAGAAGATCGCAAGTCACTTCACCAACGCCAGAAGATCGACAGTGCACAAACACGACATCGCATACACCCGACACATCATACCAACAAACAAAACAAATCCCCTATCCAAAACCCACACACACAACACAAGCACACCAAAATCCTTACAAACGAACACTAACCCATACATACACAACTATCTACAACCCTAACCCAAACCCTTACCCTAAGGTCCGTCACTATCGCACACTCACCTAACCCGTGCCCTAACCCTAACTCACTTATCCCACCCCTACCCCTACAGACCACCAACATCGCACACTTACCTTACTCGCACCCTTACCTAACCCGTGCCCTAACCCTAACTCACTTATCCCACCCCTACCCCTACAGACCACCAACATCGCACACTTACCTTACTTGCACCCTATCGTCCGTCACTACCGCATACTTACACATCCTTTCCCCATCGCAGTGTTATCAGCGTCAGTGTCTTCCTCCGTCGGTCTTCTGCCTTGTCGATATTCTGGCGTCGGTGAAGTGACTTGCGATCTTCTGGCGTCAGTTAATTCGTGTTCGCTCTTTTAACATGTCGATGTACTAAGGTAGATCCATGATTATATAATGAAAGGTTGAATACTCAAATTAGAGAGAACCTCAAATGGTTGAACACAAAGGAGAGAATGTACAAAACATTGAATATCAGTGATATCAAACCACAAAGCATTGAAAATGTCTTTACAACTAAAAAAGCTTCATATCAGTAAACTCCAGCTACAACACTGGTGTTTGGTTAGCAAACATGTGTAAGGTTGGGCAGGGAGATGTCATCTTTTATTACCTGCTTACTAGTCACCATATATTTTTGTCCTTCTCATTCTAGTTTAACAGTTTCATTCTTTGCCTTCTACCTTTGACATATTTATTTGAAGAATGCTTTGTTTTATTGCTTAATTCAAATAATTCATGTAGTTATTTCTTATAAATCTTTAAAGTTCCCCACTTGCTGTTCAATGCACATTGCTTGTTAATTTCTAACCATCACACACCTCTGCCACTGTTCATCCTCTTCCTTGTTTCTCAAGTCACTGCTTTGTCCTTTATAATTGCCCTGCTTCTCTGTTAAATTAATATGAGTGACTCTTTCTTTTGTCCTTACATTTCAAATCACTACTTGTAAAGTATTCCATAGTTCTATACTTTTTGCTTTTCTGTCAGTATCTCAGACCTCAGGTTACGACTATTGCTTTTCTTTCATAATCTGCTCACTACATATCTGTGTTCCTTTTTGCCCATATTATCCTTGTCCAGTATGATGATTATTGCTGTGCAGTCAGTATTAGGTAGTGAAACTATGGCCTTTCAGTCCTTCACCTGTTGACCATAAAGAGAACATGATTAAGGATTTAACTTTTCTGCCTTCTGTTGATATGTCTACTTGAATCTGTAGAAGCCAAATAATTCCATCTTCAGACTTTTTTCTGACTAACTAATCAGTCCTTATGTTAACATTAGTTGCCAATATTAATTGCTATTATATCAACTTTCTCTTCTAAGTTTAGCCATGTCTACTATAAAGAATCTTACCTTTGGGTCATTACCCCGCTCTGCTATTTTCTTATCTCTGTTTACCTGTTACTGTGTATGTGCCCCTCTTGCACTCTCATTTCTCTTATTATTGTCTTATCATCCATCACATCTACCAAATATACTGTTATCCCATATTTTCCTACCTATCTTTTTTATGTACCCTATACTGTTGGACTACCATGTTCATCCCCTTTTAAAATTTGCCCCTGTGTCTGTTTTCCCATCTGCAGTTGTCTCAGTCCTTATAAGTAGTGGTTATACCTTTGTCTTCGTCATTTGTTGGTATCTTGGCTACTGGGAGCTTAAACACTGACTTTTTCCCGACTAAACGCACATACTGCTTACTTCTTCCTTTATCATATAGCCCACGGTATGATAGAGTCCCAGTCTCTCACTGTCCTTTTGGTTCCTCTCCTTATCTATGCTGGTTCATCATACTTCCTTCTGCCAGCCTCATGCCATTGCCTGCATATGTCTTTCTACCCCTTTCTGTTGTCTGTCTCCATGTCATTTACATTCCTTCCATTTCTTACAGATATTTTTTCCTTAATGATTCTACTGTCCTCTTTCAGATTTGCATTTCACAATTGCTGTACATTTCATTGTCTATATCATTTCCAACCATCCTCTTCATCAGCAAATCCCATATTCCCTGCTAATAAGCACCACTTTTCTCTAGTTTATACACATATATTTTTCTAAACAGTCCTCCTCTGCCTTTTCATTTTACTTTAAAGATACACTGTTTGCTTCTATTGTACATAATGTGGTTCTGTCCTTTTGTCTTCTCTTCATGCCATATCTTTTTGTTTATTTTTACATTATACATCTCCCACTTGCTATATATTTTTAATTACTGTAAAGAGGTGTATAAATCAAGATGTGCAGTATATTTTTTAACAAAAGACAATCCACATAACTATTATTACCACAACCAGAACTTCATTTCTCACTTAGGGTTACTAGTTGGGAGGCGTATGTTTCTCACACATTCAGAAGATATGCTGCACATACCAGCAGCCTGCTTCAGCAAGTACTGGACTATAAAGTCACCCTTGGTACATCACTCACTCTGTAATGTGGCAGATCAGATCCTTTACACCATTGGTACATCACTCACTCTGTAATGTGGCAGATCAGATCCTGTAAACCTGAATTCTTGTTCCTATCAGTGACATTGGGCTATGATAAAATGAAGTACAATCTGCTCTAACTATCCTGTAGTGCATCATCTGTCAGACCAGAGGCTTGTGAGAGATTTTCTTGTCAGAACTGGATGACAAGGCTAAAAGAGAAAAAAAAAATCTGCTATAATATCTTAGATGATCTTTAGAGCAATATGACTCAGTGACAGCAGACCACTGACTGTGGTGGGCTGGCACTAACAGAGTCACTAGAGAAAGAGAGAATGCCTTAATCGCTGTTTTTATCTTCTGTGTCTATAGACAAAGCAATGATGGATCTATGTCTTTGCTGATTAATATGCAGTGAAGATTTGAAAAAATATGCTTACACACCCCTGATAACACTTGAACATACTGTTTTCTATATTTAGTTGAAGAAGAAAGGCAAGAAGCATTTACATTTTCTAATAAATAACTCTTACAGATGAAAGTGAAATGCAGTTTTAAAAATAACAAGGATTGTGCCAAAGTCATTAATGATGCCTTTTTACTTCCTGCATGTGCTAAGCCGTCTCAGGAAACTTAGCTGATTTTAGACTCGATCATAAATATTTCCCTCAGTAAAAATGCAAGCACATTTTATACTCTAATAGCCTATAGGCCATTTATTTTTGTATGGTTTCATAGTTACAAAAATAAATTCTAGCTGGTGATAATATATTTATCTGCTGATATTGTGTGCATGTTTGCACATTTTATATCAATGCTTGAATGATGTAATGTGGAAAATCTTCCAAATTGTCATTAACACTTTCAAGCCTGCACAATTAAAAGTCTTAATCTCTGCTATGCACTACTTTGTTTCATGCAAAAGCAACAATTGCAGTAGAGTAACACAAAGCAAGTTATCATGGAAGTTTTCATTTTCTGATATAAACACTTTTGTTATCATTGCATTATAAAATAGTTATTTTAATCTAAATATCCCACACCACTTATATTCACAGACAGAATAAATTCATATTTCCAGCAATTCAGAAGATAACACCTAGTGCTGCAAAGCACTGCCTAATTTTTTTTTTTAATTATATTTAATGGTTTAACGAAAGGAAGCCGGGTGTTTTAATGTAGACATAGATAAAGGGAAAGAACAGTTGTTGTTGTTGTGTCTTTCGGCTTTTCCCGGTTAGGGGTCGCCACAGCGGAACTCCGGTCCGCTAATGATTGGCAGTAGATTTTTACGTGCTGAGTTGCCAGTTCTGACGCACAACCTTCAACGAAGGTATGCCCATTCACACATGTCTCCACACAGAACACGCTTTAGCTGAGAATCGAACAGGACAACGTCTTACTGTGAGGCGACAGTGCTACTGCAGCACCACAGTTGTAAATCCTTAATCTGTTTAAGGATTAGTTGAGCTTGAAGTCTAAATATGGCTCCTCTATCATATTGCTGATTTTATTAAAACAAAATATTAAATATTTATATTACAGAGCATTCCAGTTCCACCAGATCACAAGTTCTGGGTGTTCTTTAGAATAACAATCTTTTCTTGAGTATGCGATAATCTGTGATCCTACCTCTCATTATGAGGAATGTTACTCATTTTGTGTCTTAAAAAAATTTGTTCCTTAAAGTTATACATTGAAAGGGTCTGTCACATGGTTGGTATTAGGATTTTTTTTTTGTTTAACTGATATCCATGGGAAATAGAATTTAATCATATTAATTAATCAACAGAGCTTATTTTAATTAAAAAGAGACACAATTTAACCATCCTGTGAGCATCTTATCTGAGGTTGTGAATAAGTTGTTAGCACGTGTTCCATATTTTCCCATTTCTTACACGTTATGAGAGATAGTGGGTTGACAGCTATGTCTGTGACTGCTCATGTGTTGGTTGTTATATGAATCCATAGTTGGAGTGTAGTTCTGTCTGTCTTTATGTCTATCCATTCAGAGTGTTTCCTTTATGTTCATCGTGTGTTGGTGTACCATTTCTGCATCTTGGGTGGTAGTCATCCAACAGTAACCTATGAATAAAGCAGTTAAGCAGTGCCTAAGCACTAACTGTTATAGAAACAGCAAATGATAATTTACAGTGATACTGCCTAGAGTAAAATAAATATAGACGTCTATGGGTTGCAGTGGTAGAGTTCTTTATTTTTTTTAGTCTTAAGGTAGCTTATTAGCTTCTTAGTGCTGTGACAGGTAGGGTGTTCTGTGCATCTGGGAATGTTTTCTTTAGGTCTTTTGTAACTTTTGATGTAAGGTGCTTATTTAGCTTGCATAAGATCTGAAATTATGTTGCTGTTTGGTTAGCCATCAAACCTCCACGATTCAGAAAGGAGAGTGATTGGTCAAATTAAATTCATTAGTATAACTTGCATTGGGGTTGCTGTTTGTGCCGATCATTTGAATGAGTGAAAGGATTCACATTTGTTAATAATGGATGAGTACTGAAGGCATTGTTTGTTTCTCATTGTGTTGCCATGAAATTTTCAGTTTTAAAACTTTTTTTCCACATACCTATCCGTTTTGGTTGGTGAGTTAGAGTTGTCTTTTAATTTTGCCCCTCTTCTGGGAATGGTTAAGCTGTCTATGCATAGTGAAGGAAGCAAACAAGGAAGGGTCATGGACTAAATAGAAGTTTGCTAATACATACAAGGGATTAGTACTTTTTTGGTAATTCTGCTGTTTTAAAAATGTATTGATTACTTGCTTGTATTTGTCAAGGTAAAAATAAAATTGACTATAATTTTTCCATGTTTACCACAAAATGATTGTGTATTTGAATTTATTTATCCCCCCTAGGAAGAAGTAAGTTGGTTATTTTAGTGTTACACTTACAAGAATTAATGATAAGAAAGTTTACAATATTTTCTTTGAAATGTAAATTTCAGTCATCCAGTCAGTTTCTATTTACCACTAATCAGATTCTACAAATTTCATATACAGTTTGCTTATGGAACATTTCACAAAATCTATAGGAATACAACAGACAAATCATATTATGTTATAATAACTGAAATAATAAGAATGTTGCCTAAACGATATTGTGATATTAAGTCAGGCTGGAAGCAAGCTTAACAGGAAATTTAGTAAAGGTAAGATGAACCTGAAATTTCACAACAGAAATCTAATAAAGGGAAAAAAGTGAGGCAAGCATGGAAGGACATACAATATACAACCAAGGTAAATGAGCAAGATATAAAGTATTTTGTTACCACTTTGACTGATTTTCCATCATCCCATGTTAACTGATTATACTCATCTATGTATAAATATGGTGCCTATGTGAGATCTGTTTTAGCACTTAAAATAATTTTCTTCTTTAAAGTGTATTGTTATTTACCTCATACATCAGGGTTTCCAGATATTTATTTCTCAATATTGTTTTGATGTTAAAGCTGCATTCAGTATGAAAACAAAATGAAGATTATGACATGTTTACTTATTTGTCATTTCAGTTTTTCTTTATGACTGTACACACAAAATTATTTACATATGCTGGCAAAATTTTTTGAATAATCTAAAAATGACATTGCTATTTAGAGAAATAGTTGCTTACATACAGTATAATTTCAGTACTAAATCATCGTATGTGCTGCTTTTTATTCTAGGGTGTCCCATCAGTGAGAAGTGGCTGATGACCTCTTGTACTAGGACATAAGTCTCCTCTGTTGCTGCATTAAGCCGTACATTGCCACATGGAAAATTGATAGTTTATACACTAAAGTAGGTAATGATGCATTGTGGATTCAGTCTCCCATGATGTCATTTCAGCAGTTTTCAACTTCAAGAAAACTTTTGGGGTGGCATCATGATCAACAAAATTAAATGCAAAACTAACACACAAATTGCATCAGACAGTGTAATATGGGACATTGTATATGTTAAGGGGATTATTCTCATCAATAAGGGTTTGTTATTTACAATGAACATGAAACAATGAACTTTAGCAGAGTTAGAAATGTAAAACATATGGTAGTACTTAGTATCCTAGAGAAAGCAAACATTATTATGAGAAAGTAAAAACTGCTTTAAAGACCCAGACAAACTACAGTCTTCACTGTGTAATACCTTAAACCTTCTGTAGTGGAGTCCCATATGCAAAAGACTCCCTAAGGACATAACTGTTCCAGATGCATGGCTTCTGAATGTCCATGACTTTTGACTTTTAAGTGTTTATGAGTATATTCAAACCAACAAAGCCAAACTCCACTAGCTGTAGAAATGCAAATTTCAGCCTTTTTAACCTCACTTGTAAAGCATAACAGGACTGTGTGTCTATACTTTAGAAACACATAGCTGAAAGGGTATTGGCCACATTTGGAAGCATCTTTGTTTAGCAATTAATTTAATTTTCCATTATACTTCTCATAATAAAGATACAAGTGATTTTGCAAAAGTTAAGAATATTTTTTAGTTTTGCTGTTTACTCAGTTTTTGTCTACAATTACACTCACAAAATGGTGTCATGGTAAATATTCATGCATGATTTACTTACAACTGTAAAGCATTATGAGTAAACAAAACAACTTTCCTCTTTAGAAGATTCTTATTACATCATGGTTTCACTACTATATCATCACGTGTTGATTTTCAATGTAAGGTGTTCCATATACAAGAATTAGTTGACTATTTGTGTTTCTAGGAAGTGCAAAACTACCACTGATGCATTTAGCATAGAAATGTAATAGTCTATATATTAATTTAGTGAAGCATTGTGGGTTCAGTATATTATGATGTCACAGCAGGGATTTATTCTCTGTGAAAAAAAAAATATTTGGGTGGTTGCCCCCCCCCCACCAAAAAAATGCAAAAAGAACACACTTTTGGCAGCAAAACCGCACATTTGGTATTGTATATGTGGGAAGGCAGTTCTATCTAGCTCCAATTGTTGTTATTTACACTTTTTTCTGAACATGATTGACATATTTTAAAATCATGCCTAATTTCCTTACACATTAGATTACATGCAAAATATTTCAAATAATATGCAAACCAAAGGGAAAAAAGGTCATACAGGCAAAGCTTTCAGTAAAAACTGCAAGAAAGACTCAGCCAAGCTAGAGTCTTCACGTTGTAATACCTTAAACCTCCTGCAAGGGAGGTCCATGGGATAAATGCAAAAGACCTCCTAAGGACATAACAGTATTTTAACTACAATACTTCAGAATGTCCATGACTATTTACTTTTTACTTTTTTAAACTTTGAACACGCTTGATATCACCAAAGAGTTCTTTCACCTAAAAATTTGCTTAGATCAACATATTACCTTCCAACTCCATGTACAAGTAAACAAAGCGAAAAGCAACTTGTAACTAATCTGGGTCACTAAAATTTTCCACTTGCTCTCCCCACATGGGTGGATAACCATTGGTAAAGGGGTGCATGTTTCACAACTCAAATACTGGCTAACATCTATGGTAGTATCAGCTTCCAAGACAAACTCACCTCCTTACAACTTCCAATACATAACACAGTTGCCAAGTTGTAGCAAAGCTCAGTGGCTGTCAGTCTGTTACAGGATTAAACTTTTGCAAGGGTTTCTTCTACTCAGACATCCCAACTTTCAATCCTTATGTTTTCTGCCTTCTGTTCACTTCCCCTTAGATCAGACTATAATTTTGGATCCCTTACCCAAAAAAAAAAAAAATTCCTCCAAAAGCATAAATTACTCAGCTACTGAGACTACAGAGTCTCAACCCAGGACAATGAGATTGGTAATCCTTCCAAGATGTTTTAAAGAATGCATTTCCTTTAAAGTATTCAGATAGGAAATTAAACATTTCCTCTTCAAAGACACCTTGTCTGCACCTATTAAACAGTGGGAGTATTTATCTTATTCTACCACCCACCAATTTCATCTCATAAACCAACATGCATATTGGGTAACAGACTATCTTCCTAAACACTGGACTCGTAACTCACCTACATCCAATTTACTGTTAACAAAGCCCATTGTCATATAATAGCTAAACACAAGACACCCTTTATATTCCTCTCAATCTCCTACCTAAATAGTATGATGTGAATTAAGGCAAACACCATTCTCCTAGTTGACTTCAACTAATTCTCCATCACCTGGAAGACATATATCATCATACATATGCAGTCATAAATGTCTGGACTTCCACACCACAAACAGGAGTAACAAAGTCCTGGACTTGGTCCTTACTAATAAGGGACAGCTTTGCTCTCCAGCAATTGTAACTTCCACCTTGCTGAAACTGGATAACAAATTAGTCACATTCACCATAAAACTGAAGATGGAATCATCTTCCAATACCTCAGTACTCAGAGATTGCCCCAAGGCTAATATATTAAAACTGAGCTGTGCCCTGGCTAAATTGCAAATCCCCTTCCAACTTGCTCACTGCTTATGTGGAATCCTTTACCATCAGTTCTATACACATATAAAGAGTTGCATAGACACAGCAGTCCCCTTTCAAAGTTAATACAATGACAAATTTAAAAATAACCCCCTGTGGTGAAACACAAATATAAAAAAGGCTCTGTAATAAAAAAAAAAAAAAAAAAAAAAAAAAAACTCATTACATGCAAAAACTCACCTGATGCCAAAAGCACCCTTGCTAAACTTAACAAGGCACTCTAGACCCTGGTCAAATCAATCAAAGACATATATGAGGTAAATTAGACACAAGGGTGAAGGGTGACCACAGAATTTCTTTAACTATGTTAGAAACTTTGGACATACTGGGCTGTCTATTCTCCAGCCTGAAAGAATGCTTGTCAGACTCCCCAAACAGGCTTCCTGTTAGATGAATGGAGGAGAACAGCAGTCATCATCTTGCACAAAGTCGAGGTATCAATGGACACAGGTAATTATAGCCCTATAAACCTTACCAACCTCATCTTTAGAACTAATAATTAAGGGCATAGGTAACCTTCAAACTCTTGATCCAAGCCAGTTAGGATTTGTCAAGTGCAGATCCTGCCTACTTAACCTGGTCAACCTCTTCATGAAGGTTACTGAAAAATGGATGAGGGCAAATTGGAACACACCATGTACCTTACAAAGGCATTCAACATCATCCTACACTCACATATCATAGATAAACTCTCCCAAATAAATGTAAATGACTATGTAACTCACTGGATAGCTAACTGGCTCAAAACCAGAACCACGAAAATTAGGATGGTAAGCACTACATCTTTAAATATATCTGCCACTAATGTACTCCAGGGTTCAGTCCTTAACCAACTGCTTCTTGACATTGACTTATTGGACATCAAAGCAAATGTTAAATATTTATGGCTGACCAAGTATTCAGATGACTGTAAACTTGGTACCATCATTTACTCATGAGAGGACAATGAGATCCTCCAAGAAATCCTTTCCCAAACAAATAGCTTAGTGTCAAAACCATGGATTAAAACTAAATACCAAGATACATAGTATCCTCAAGCAAGCATGACTTCCCTCATAGCTACCACATTGACAACAACCCCTGAAAGTTGATCATGTAGTCAGGGATCTGGGAACTTATGTAGACAACAAATTATCCTTTGATTACTACATATCCACTATTGTAAGGATCTCATTTTTTAATTCCACCACTTAAATCTAAAGGTAGATATTCAGGTCCAGGGATGTGATCATTCAACTGCATTCAGCTGTCATTTGGCTGATCACTGAGTATAATGTTCCATTCTGTCTTCCCCTGTCTTAATACTTGTCACAGCTGGAAAGACTGCAATGCTTTCTCAATAAGAAAATCAAAGCTTAAGTCACAAAAACTATGCAGACCATCTCAAAGCCTTCCTCCTCATTGAGGCATCATACAAATTGCAAAGAGGTGACCTCTGCCTTGCATACAGAGATTTAAAAGAATGTATAGTTTCTGACATCTTGCACATTTGATAGTTGAAAGGTAGCACAAGCACTCACTCAAGGGATCTCAATCTCTTTTGCACCATAAACAGGATTTGTTGGAGGATAGGTATGTATCACAGATAATACACCTTATATGAAACCATCTTTCACTCCAAATAAAGCAAAGTACTTCTCTTCTTCTAAAATCTGGAAGAATGGATGGGTAATTGCAAACTCACCCAGGTTTAACACCCATGTGCCTCATGGATAGATGCAACAAGTAAATGCACCAACATATCTTTGCTCTGTCCAAAAATGATGCCATGGGAATGTAAAGGTAGGCTTCTTAAGATCATCATACATAAATACCCGGTAAGTACCTGTGAAGCTATGAACCTATAGTAGTATTTGAACAAACTCAGCTACTTAAAACAAACATTCATGTCTTAAGCTGTGTATATGATGCACATAAGCATACATGAAATTCACTCACATTCTTTACTTTCTTTATTGGTGATGGTACCTGATTACCTCTCCTCTTAATTACTCTTCTAATAACAATTTCTCAACTCCATCTCTATGTGCATTGTTTGAGCCTGAATTTGTATTATATGTCTCATTTGTTACTTTAGACTGCAGATTGCAACACAAATGTTATATTGTATACTGTATGTTACTCTTAATCTCCTGGACTTGACCTACAAATGGTCCAAATAGACCACTGTTCTAGCCCACGAATGTAAAAAATAAACAGATACATATTTAACACAGTTCCTTTTCATGTTCATTGCTAAAACAAATCTGTCAAGGTTGTGAATGTGTACACTGGCAAACCATGTATATGTATCATGTTGCTAGCATAATAAGTGTTTTCAAGCTATGAAGGATTTACCAATTTTCAAGTGCAGCTTTGTTACCTTTCTCACATATAAAAACATGCATATAGTAAAAAGCACACTTATGGGAATTGTTTAAAAAAATTAAACAAATGTTCCAGTGCTGTGACCCTCCTTTTATGGCAGTCCTTGAATTCTGACTTAATTAGGGTAGTCACATAATAAATGATCAACTTATAAACATATTTTGAATTCTCACTACAGCAAATGTCAAAGATAATATATAAAGACATTGTGAATTTACAAATTTAAATACACATTTACATCCCCATCATTTCCATTTGAATCTCATTGTTGATCTCTTTCACCTTATACCACTAGTGAAAGTGCACAGAGCCCATAATAAGGTTCCTTTCTATTTCTTTTTTTTGTCTTTTTTTATTGAATTTTTTCCCTTCCTCCCAGCTTGTTTGATTCCTGCCATCCCAGTGTCCCTATCCATTGCTCCATTGCAATGCCTGCCTGTTCCTCTTTCCTCTTATAGACTTATCCAAGTGGGCTGGGGTTTACATGGATCTTAAGGACCTCAGTACCAGTGACTGCTTCTGCTCCTGAGAGGGATTATTAGGACCTACCCCTGTATTTGTTGACAATGACTAAGAATATTTCCATCTGTGGACCAAAACTCCCCTTCAGGGAGTGCCTTCCATTAATGCTCTCCTCCATGGATGGACAATCCCATCCCTCCCTGCTAGGTCTTCTGATGCCCAAGCCTCTAAGCAAACCCAGGTAACTTAGGCCATAGTTAAGGTTTTATCACTCTATGCCATGGTTCTGGCTCATGACAGACCTACCTTCTTAATAACATAATAAGCCTTCAAATGCATTACACAGTCATATCTATTGTTTACATGTATTAAGGAATTAAACATTTTAAGCTATATCTTTGTTCCCTGACTTTGAATATGAAAAGGTATATGGATATGCAGTAAACACTGCTGGGTAACTGTTTAAAACATCTCAGAGTATTTTCAAATGTAGTGTCCATTCATTTTAATAAGTAATAGACTCATATTTTAAGACCCTATTCACATCAGTCAAATGCATGCAAAACCTTTACATACATGTATTTATTATTTATTTTAATTTACATTTGTTGACCGGTCTAGTCTAGCTGGACGCATGTCCATTTTCAGTAGATGCCCGGGGAGAAAAGCTCCACAAACACAAAATATAGAACAAAACTAGTTATACAAAAAAGAAATATTTTACAAATGGAAAGTAGTACATAAACAATGCCAGAAGCATAGCCAACAAAATACATCAGGTGATAAAACTGCTAATGCAAGAAGGAATAGAAATCTTATGTATTACATGACAGAACATATTGATTGACCTGCATAGAGGAATCACATTACAGTTTTTTTTTTTTTTTTTTTGTAGTTCAGTGGAAATGGTAAAGTGAAAGTAGAAAAATAGTACTGTAGAAACCTAGTAAAGTATTTGAAGTGACCAAGAACGGATAGAGGCAATAAAAGGTTCAGTCAGGGTTAGTACAAGGACAGAGCCATTGGGAATTAAGCAGTTTTTAGATGCTTCTTGAAAGTGGGTAAAGAAGTAAGTGCAGTAAGTTCACTTGGAAGCTTGTTCCAGATAGGTCCAGTAGAGTTGGAGAACAAACAGTCCCCAGCTTTGTTGTGGGATTTATGGGAGGCTGCTAGGAGCTTGGTGGCAGAGCGCAAGGAAGAGACGTTTTTATAAGGAGTAATTAGAGTACAAGGTATTGTAGTATTTGAAAGATGATAGAAGATTTTGTGGGTGATGGTTAGTTGCTGTAGTAGTATTTGATTTTTTAATTCCAGCCAGCCCGGTTGTTTAAGATTTGAGCAATGATGGGTACGAAAAGGGGCTCCTGTCGCAAATCTGGGAATATTGTTATATAAAGTTGCTAGTTTATTGAAATTAGATTTAGATAAGTTTGTAAAAATCGGTGAGGCATAGAGAAGGGTAGAGAGCAGGTGCATTTGTGCGATGGTACTTCTGGCTGAAGCAGTAAGTAAGGGTTTCAGCCTATATAGAGATCCAAGTTTTCTATTGACTGACTTGATGGTTAAGTTAATATGCGAATCAAAGTTGAGATTATGGTCTATTGTGACACCTAGAAGTTTGGTAGTAGGGTCAGGGGTTATTATTGTGCCATTGTTAGATGTTATATTGAAGGTAAAAGTAGATGACTTCTGTGTAGGTGTGAAAAGTAATAATTTAGTTTTTGTTGGGATTCAGTAAGAGACAATATTGAAAGAACCAGTTTTCAGCTGCTGTGAAAACTTTTTGTGTAGTAGTCTGAAGCTCAACTGGGGAGGATGCTGAACATATCAGTGTTGAGTCATCGGCATTTTGAATACAGATGGATTATGGAAGGGACTTATTTAGATTGTTAATAAAAATAGAAAAGAGGAGAGGTCCCAGTATTGAGCCTTATGGCACTCCTATTTTGATGGGAAGCAGAGATGATATGTGATTGTCCCAAAGAACTGCTTGCTGTCTATTTTCTAAGTAGGAATTAAACCACTGGATAGCCTTGGTCTCCAAAGCAAGAGATTTAAGGATGTTTAGTAAGAGAGTATGGCTAACCATATCAAAGGCCTTAGAGAGGTCTAAGAAGAGAGCTGAGGACAGCAAGTTGTTATTCTGATTTTTATTAATATTGTCTGTGAATGACAAGAATGCAGTAGTAGTTCTGTGATAAGGTCTAAAACCATGTTGGCAGTCTGCTAGAAGATTGTTTTGGAGAAGATGGTCGAGTAATTGCCAATGTACACATCTTTCCATGATTTTAGCTAATGGTGAAAGTAAGGCTATGGGACCGAAGTTGGAGAGTTCGTTAGTTACCACCCTTATGAAGAAGAATGATATGAGAGACTTTCCAAAGGGATGGGATAAAGCCTTCAGTTATGGTTCAATTTATTAAAATGGAGACAGGAAAGACAAGTACTTTGGCTGCAATTTGAAGGTACTCAGCTGGGAGGAGGTCAGCTGAGGGAGTACAAGGTTTAAGTTTCATAAGTAGGGTGTGGATGAGATCTGTCAAGACTGGTTGCAGTTTGAAAGTGGGTGGATTATTGTTAAGGGAGTAATGTGCCTGTGTGGAATGAGGTGACAAGATTGAGGCTAGGGAAGTAACAGTGTCAGAGAAAAATTTGTTGAAAGTATCAGCAATTTGGTTAGGTGTACTCTGAGTGAGGTTAGAAGGAGTGGGTATTTTAGAATTACCTGGATGTAGTAGTTTGTTGATACCTGACCAGAATTTCTGAGAGTTTTGGCATTATGTGTGTTGGAATTTCCAGTGATAATTTTTTTATCAAGGAGCATTAATTTCTTTGTTTTGTTTCTAAGTTGTTTAAAGGTTTGGTGGTCGGAAGGGTTTTTAATACTACGCCATTTGGCCCAAGTTCTATTTCTATGTAATATTTTTTGTTTGGTCTCTTTGGTTAGCCAAGGAGCAGGCTTTGCTTTGGTTTTAATTAATCAAGTGGGGACATGGTGGTTGAGAATTTGAAGGAATTTGTTGTTAAAATAGGAAACTGCCTCATCAAGAGGTAAGTATTTTAGAGGAGACCAATTGCAAGCTTTGAGCTCTATTTGGAAGTTTGTTTGGTTGAACTTTGTTTTGTTCCTGGTTGTTCTGAATTGTGTATGGTTGGGGATAGGGCTTTTTTGTCTGGTAATAAAAGTGGTTAAATGGTCACTGATATTAGTAGTGTGCCCATAGTATAAGCCATAGGGTTACTATTGACTAGAATCCAGTCAAGGGTGCTCTGTTTGGAGCTGGTTTTGTTTATTCTAGTGGAGATGATAATGGTTTGATTAAAGCCATCGAGGTTTATGTGAGAAGTTGTTTTTTGGGAAATGCAACAATTCCAATCAATATTAAAGTCTCCTAGTAGTATAGTTTCCTGAGGGAAGAAGGTGGAGAGCCAGCTCAGTATATTTTCAAGGGTACATAATGCAAGTTTTCATGAATACCATAAATCACACATCATATGCAATATGTTATGACTTTACAAATGTTCAAACACTCCCTTATTCCTGTGTTCATATTACTAAAAGTATTTTTAAAAAGTCACACATATCGCATAAACATACTTGCAGCTTTGTAGGTTTAGACCCCATTTCTATCTTATCCCAAATGTGTACTTTAGGCAGTACTCAAGAAAAGGGTCTATATTAGATCAGCGAATGCTTAAACAAGTGAACGCTGATTGATCGACCTTATTTTAGCGAAAGTTAAAAATATTAAAGTAATAGAAACTCAAATTTTTTCCTAGAGAAAGAATTTGGTTTCCCGTTTCTGTTGCTTCGGTATTTTCAGTGCTGTGGTGGAAAGTTACGGGTCAAATTCAGGTAAGCGTGCGATTGTGTGGATGTAAGTGTTAGGGTGGGTTAGGTGAGTTAGGGTTAGGGCTCAGGTTAGGTATGTGTACGATTGTGTGGACGTGAGGGTTAGGGTGGGTTTAGGTGAGCTAGGGTTAGGGAGCAGGTGAGGTGAGTGTGCAATAGTGACGGATCTTAGGGTTAGGGTTTGGGTTAAGGTAAGTGGATAGTTAGTGGTATGTGCATAGTTTAGTGTAGTTTAGTGTAGGGTTAGGTGTCAGATTTTAGGTGTATGTGTGTGGATTTCTGTTTGTTTGGTGTGCTTGTGTTGTGTGTATGTGTTTTGGATTAGCAATTTTTTTCCCTAGGAAAAAAAATGCTGATCTGACAGTTCGAGATTGTAAGGTTTTGCTTACATAAGGTTGATCAATCAGTCAGTATAGAAAAACAGTCTCCCCTTTCCTTTCAAATCATCTTATTTGTTCCATTTATCATCTACTGAACTGATAATGTGTTCGGTGTTATAAATATGATTTAGTCTATTGAAGCTGCTTCATAATATACTTACATAGTTTTTAATAATTTATTAATCATCACCTTCTTGGTATTGTAAATGTTAACACACAACTGTAAGAGTTAACATTTATTTCATTCTCAGATAGTCTCCATAAACCTCATTCACCAATCAAAAGTGACCTTTGAGTATTCATGTTCAAAATAAACATGACAACTAGCAACAGAAAACTGTTTTTCCTTATGTCCTAATTGCCAGAAAACTTGCTCCTCCTCATAACATTATACAACTGAAATCAAAATAACTTAAGGCTTCCCATATTTATTATCAATTTCAATTAAGGTCATCACTTTTAACAACTAGTGAGCTCTTCAAAAATCCTATCTAATGTACCATCTTTGTTTTTTATATAGTTCAATAAATCCGTGTAATACTCTTGTAATCCAATCACTCACACATTTTTTCCTCTGAATTTTATCTGCCACAGCCAGAAAAATATTTTCCACATATTACTCTAAGCAATTGTTTCATCTGGCTTGTTAGAAATATCACCTTGTTTGCTGCGTAAATGGCATCATAGTGCCTTGTCACCATTATTGGCAGACCTCAACTTTAATAAGTCCATTAACCAGATGTAATGAATGTAGGACATGTTGATTTGAAATGAAGTTATTAACTCCCAGAAAAGAAAAAGTTTTGTATCAGGCATGTTTTTACAAAGTTCAATACGTGAATTTAGCATTAAGGCTATTATTAAAATAACTGGGAAATTTTATGTAGTTTTCCTGATATCACAAGAAAATTGGATGATGGTCCATTTTTTGTAAGAAAAATGGTTGGAATCTTAAAGTTATACTTCAGTAGAAACTTAATATTTTAACTACTAAGGGAAGCGAGATTTATGGAAAAGGAATAGCTATGTGTCTACATTGTAATCATTGTCAGTATTTAAAGGTAGATGCAGCTATCATTAAGATTAGAAATGTTATTTTCAAAGTTCCTGGGGTTTATACTTGTAAATCTAGGTTTGTGGTGTACCAAGTGAGCTGTGATTGTTGTGCAGCCTATTATAAGGAAGAACTACTAGAGCGCTGCATTTTAGAATTTATAAAAAATTGCATGCCATAGAAATCAAAGACAACAAAATTGTTCTCTGTAGAATGCAAGCCTGTTTTTAAGTTTATGGTAATTGATGAAGTAAAACAACCAGTTAAATTTGATGCAGAAGATTAGTTGGACTGGAAAGAATATTGCTAGCAACTTACATTAGATACCTGCAGTCCTCCTGCTTTAAATGATATAGAAAATCAAAGAGAAGGAAAATCAAACACTGAATGGGCCATAGAGCAACTCAAATATATAACTTTATGTATCCATATTACATAGAGTGATTCAGTAAGATAACCAACTTCCAGAATTATTATGGGACTTAACCTAGCAATGGTATACTTGATAGATACTGTATGTCATGTATATACATTCACCACTCCTACAAAGAAAATAAAGAACAAGTCTTCCAGTTAGAAAATTGTAAACATTTAGTGATCTTAGAGGACATAACAATGGCCTTTGTGATGTAGTCAAATTTCTGATAAGGAAAGCCCATAACAAAGTCTTACACTTCTGCATTAAAATGGTTCATAGTTATTTACTTGGCATGTAGTCGAGAAGACCACTTTCGACCCTAGCCCAAATTCCCAGCTGTCCCAGTGCACAGTATCTTTAAATGACTTGCTTCAGGTCACAAGACAGAAAAAAAGAGAGCTGTGTGAGTCAAACCCTGCGACACATGAAATGTAGCTCCTTAACAGCTCATAGCCTTAGTCCTCTGCACCGACTGCCAGACATATCTTATATGTTTTATGTATTCTGAGCCTAGGTCAAGCAACAATCAATAAGATCTGGACTGGTTATTTGGCAGTGTCAATTTATCCATATTTTAAGCATTCATTAGATAAAATCTGTCTGTTGTAATATATACAAAATGCACAATTGTAAGTTGAATTTTAACATATGAGTACAATTTTCTTTTTTTGCTGAAAACAGGTAATCCATTTTTGGAAGTAATAGTAGATGTCATTCCTGAATTTTTATGAATAAACAGAAATACCTAAAAGGACAGATTCCAATAGAAAGTTCTGCTAAGAACAGGATGCTGAGAAAGTAATGCCAAACAGACAATATTAGACATTCTAGAAAATCATACAATAAAGACTTGTTTGTATTCCAAAACATGGTTGCTGATTGGACAGACTAATCAGAGTGCATGTTATAAACTGAGGCATTCCAACAGAAAGAAGTCGCGATACAATTCAGTTTCTCCATGCTGCTAATCAAGGACTCTGTGTACAAAAAACAAATCATAAAGCAGAACTACTGCATTTAATTTCTGTGCTAATCAGAGACTCTAACTGTCAAAAAAAATCACAGCTACCCTATCTCACTGCTTTCTGGAGCAGCACAATCCGTGTCTAATTAAAAAAAATGTTATGGCTCTCAATGTTGTAAGCATGCAGGCACAAAGGAAAGGAAAACTCCATGGCATCAGACTCTGAACACAAGGCACAAGGGGAACTCCTTAATAGTTAAAAGCAACAAACAAACAAACAAAAACTTTTGAATACTGTTGAGGCATTTATAGGTTTAGTTCATATGCAGTATGTGTCTTTGTTATACAACACTACCAGGAGATGGCAGAAGAACACTAAAGTTCACTTTTACAATGACATTATTTAAAAAAATTAATTAGTTTCTTTCTTAAATAATGTCATTGTATAATGGCAATAACCCACTTCTGGATGTGGGTCATACCTACAGTTGACTATATTTAATCAAATCACGCCAATCATAGGTAAATCCTGTGAAACTTATATCCAGTCATGGATTATTGTTAAATTATCTTTTAGGTATAAATACTAATCAGAAATTGAATAGTAAAACAGTGGCAAAAGTATTGCTATGATGAATTCTGCATCACTATGTGCACCCAAAATGCCAACAAACGTTGTCAAACACAGTCAACAGGAGATGGAAATTATCTAGCCATGAAGGACTGTAGAGGCCAGAGATATTACAAAAAGAATATTAAATAAATAGATGCAAAATGGCAGGAAGACTGCAGATTAGTGAAGAGGCAGTAATGCATATGAGGATGCTGCAGGCCATGGTAGTGGAAGATCTGCAGGCAAGAGACCCAGCTAGGTGGTGGACCAGGCTTCAGTTATGCCTGCTTCCAGACTAGGAAATTATAGGTTGATACATACTGAACAGAGAGCTGAACAAACTATCAGTGGGATGGTAACATTACACATGTAATTACACAGGGTCATATTCTAAAAGGGTTAGCACAGAACTATGGAATGCACCAAACAAAATGAAGGCACCCACCAAAAGTGTATTACATACAGAAAATTAACTGTGGAATAGCATATTGGTGATCACACTCCACCAATGATGATCTGTCAGAAGATTGTTGTATACAGCACAAGTAAAAAGCATCAAATTCATGAGAGCAGTAGTCAGAAACTAACAATAAAAAAGAAGTATAACTCTGACTTGGAATGTCGTACTTATGTAAAACAGTACAAATATATGTAGAAAATGCTAAAGAAGTGTGTCTTTTTGTTTTAGAAGTGTGGCAAATTTATCCATTAAATGCTAAACATAGACATTGTTATACACTGCTATATTCACCAAGCCACAAAGTAAATACCTATATATTGCATGAGTGCATAAATATATTTGGCAGAATGCTGGACTACTGTAGAATGCAACAAATAACTGGGGATATGGGAAGAGATAATACAGTAGAAGAAGGGTAAGGTGGGATAACACACCAGAGGAATGGAAGGGAAGGTCATAGGAAGGGTCAAAGGGGCATGATTTTTTTGGGGGTAATCCCCTTTTATTATTTTATGAACAGAAGAAGGGCTGATGAGTTGCTCATAAAAGTACACAATGAGGAACCTTGTTTGCAGACAGAAACGCCTCCGAGTCAAAAAGCTTCTTAACGCTTTTATTTTGAACAAACCAAAAGAGCGTTTTCGCCACAGACCACTGCAGCTTCTTCAGAGAAACAAATTAGACAAAAAACACTCACTTTAAAAATACTACATCAGGAAATGACATATTCCTGTTTCCTGTTACCGAACAGTTGTATTTAAAAACACATACAAAGTACTAAAAAGTTAAAGACATCCCACATTTAGAATCATTTTTAAAAGTAGCACACAACAATAAGAAATGGATTCAATTATATGAAAAAAGATCTCAGCGACTTAACAATAATATAGATGACAAAAAACAGATGTCATTACTATCTACAATAAACTACTATACAAAATATGTAAGTAGATCTATCGAAAAATATACTCTGATACTCACTTAAAACATTAAAAACAAATTTGCCTTATATGAGGTGTGTATAAGGGATAAATACTGCTCATATTTGCTCAGGCTTAGTTTATTAAACATTCTGTTTGTGCTGTAACCATGCAGGACTAAGGAAAAAAGAAGAAGGGGGGGGGAGGGGGAAAGAAAAGGAAAGGGAAAAGTATCCTTTGCCCTGCGGAAAACACGTGCGACCTAAAAGATTCAGCACGTGAAAATCCATTGTGTCTTCCTACTAAGACCACTAAGACTAGGTTATAAACCTGACTGTTAGGTTAAGCAAGCCCTGAATAGTAGACGGTCAAGTCAACTAGCTAGACCCAATGTGTTAGTGCAAGGTGCTGAAACCACACAAGACTACCAAGTCATCCAATATGTGTTGCCTGATATACGGGTCAGACCTAAAGTCAGAGAAAACTATATAATAACAGTAGGTTTTACCTAAAATAACTTTTTAATTTAAGAACTGGGGCAATGTTGCAGTTAGTGTTAAGGCCATTCAGGAATTCAGAAGCAATTCTGGACATCATCCGTAAGAATTGGAGGTTGATATCCTCAAACCCATCACTAGCAGGAAAATTGGGAGATGAACCCAGATTTATTTTTAAACGATCTAAAAATTTGAAGGAACTATTACAAAGGGATATCCAACAGCATAGATTTTATAAAAGGAAAGGAATGTCCAGATGTGGATTCTGTAACTTCTGTAACAATGTCCGAACAGGGGAGACATTCCTTGTTAGGGACAGGAAGTTTGTCATCAAGCATGCACTTAATTGTGAGAGCAAATCAGTTATATACATTGCTATGTGCAACTGCTGCTCTGGATTCTACATCGGAAAAACCGACAGGAGACTGCGAGATAGGATGTATGAGCACTTGTATGCAATTAGGACATGTAAAGATGACAACGCACTGGCCAAACATATTGCATTGTTCCCAGGACATAGTTTCAGCTTTATGGCTATAGACCATGTACCTTTAAAAATCAGAGGGGGCCCTGTATCTTTAATACTAGAAAATTGTGAGCTGGATTGGCAGTTGCGCTTGGACGCTTTCTGTCTTCCTGGCCTTAACACTAACTGCAACATTGCCCCAGTTCTTAAATTAAAAAGTTATTTTAGGTAAAACCTACTGTTATTATATAGTTTTCTCTGACTTTAGGTCTGACCCGTATATCAGGCAACACATATTGGATGACTTGGTAGTCTTGTGTGGTTTCAGCACCTTGCACTAACACATTGGGTCTAGCTAGTTGACTTGACCGTCTACTATTCAGGGCTTGCTTAACCTAACAGTCAGGTTTATAACCTAGTCTTAGTGGTCTTAGTAGGAAGACACAATGGATTTTCACGTGCTGAATCTTTTAGGTCGCACGTGTTTTCCGCGAGGCAAAGGATACTTTTCCTTTCCTTTCTTCCTCCTCCCCTTCTTTTTCCTTAGTCCTGCATGGTTACAGCACAAACAGAATGTTTAATAAACTAAGCCTGAGCAAATATGAGCAGTATTTATCCCTTATACACACCTCATATAAGGCAAATTTGTTTTTAATGTTTTAAGTGAGTATCAGAGTATATTTTTCGATAGATCTACTTACATATTTTGTATAGTAGTTTATTGTAGATAGTAATGACATCTGTTTTTTGTCATCTATATTATTGTTAAGTCGCTGAGATCTTTTTTCATATAATTGAATCCATTTCTTATTGTTGTGTGCTACTTTTAAAAATGATTCTAAATGTGGGATGTCTTTAACTTTTTAGTACTTTGTATGTGTTTTTAAATACAACTGTTCGGTAACAGGAAACAGGAATATGTCATTTCCTGATGTAGTATTTTTAAAGTGAGTGTTTTTTGTCTAATTTGTTTCTCTGAAGAAGCTGCAGTGGTCTGTGGCGAAAATGCTCTTTTGGTTTGTTCAAAATAAAAGCGTTAAGAAGCTTTTTGACTCAGAGGCGTTTCTGTCTGCAAACAAGGTTCCTCATTGTGTACTTTTTGGTCTGACTTGTTTGAAAGCAGTTTTTGTAGTTGCTCATAAATAGCAGACCATATGTGGGTCAAGAAGAAGCCGAAAACATAGCATGATGTAACACATACAAAGAATGGTTTAATACAAAGGTACTGGGTAATGCACACATACAATGCACAGGGAGATTGCACAGAGGGTGTATGTGATGGTACTGATAAGGGCAAACAAGAGGGGTTGTACAATATTATATATGGCTCACCATGTCAAAAATGGCAAATAATGGACTAATATAAATAACAGTATTGTTACAATGTTATTATCTGTTTTTCATACCATGGCACGGTATGTGGAGCACAATCTTTCAAGGAAAGATACCACAGCACATTTACACACATGTGAAACTGCAGTCAGGCCATATGTTAACAGATCTGTCTATGTATACAAATGTTGCATGCTACACCAACCCATAACTCAGTGGCATATTCTGGACACATTAGATAGCGACATAAATATTAGCACATGCCAGTGATCAGGCAAGGCACAGGGGTTTCCACTGCATGGACACATACAAGTGCAACAAAAGGTTACAAAATCATACAAGACAACAGGCCATTTATATCCATTAGACAGACATGGTACACATACACCACTGGTATACATCTGCATGATTCCTGATATATTACCGCAATGTGAAGTGTATGCCATGCTCGGCGGCTTATTTTACATAATGCATGACATTAACTTGATGTAATAATACTGTGCCTACAAAATAACAGCTGTAGTTCACTGTTGTGACATGTCACTCATATAACTAACCATACTTGACTACTTGAATGCATGAAAAACAAGTTCATGTGACCCACATGCATGAAATATTGATGCCACTGTATAACAGTAGCACAGTTTTCACAGTTCCAATACACAAACTAACATTTACCCATAAAGAGCACAACATCTTTTAATGGAAGTTAGCATTGCAGTTGCCATGTTCATATGCAATAAATATATGAAGTCACAGATCACAGTTATGCACACATGCCACTGCCTGGTAGATCATATATGTGACCAAGTATGATGATGTAAAAATATGCTACCAAGAAGCATTCATACAAGGCAGGGGGAGTATGTTTAAGAAGAACTCTGCAGGCATGGGCCATACATATTTATGTATACTTGTGTGCCAAAATACCTTGGGAAACATGGAAAAAGCACTGAATGCAAATGGCTAAGTATAGGTAACTTTGCTGCATATTAATATGAGTTTCCATGGGGTGGAATCTAAATAATGGTGTGACACTGATGTGTGCAGCTATTATACACAGCGCAATAATGATTAACAGCAGCAAATCTGCAATAAACATTGATGCCTCACTACTTGTATAAAATTACTGATCTACACATAAGTAAAGTCATGCAAACACACTGCAATAGTTCTCAGGGCTATGGACTGTGACATGGCATTCCTGCACATATGTTTTAATGGCACCAATGGCATGGTTGTGCACAAGTAATAAAGCCTACATGGACTTATTTTCCATGTAGACATAGTGGCACACTGCTTACATGACAGTAAGCTGTTTTTTGAGCCAGGAAACAGAGCTGAGGGGCATGCACAAGTACGCCAACATGGAAGTTTCTGTGACATGCAAATCACCTCATAAGCAGGTGAATTGCATAAAAATGTGGGTGGTATAGCAATTCAGCAAGCAGATAATCAGTCCTGCACACCCCGTGTTGGTGTCTACAATGTACATGGGAACATTCCATGTACAGGATGTTGAACAGAGAACAGGGGCTGTAAAAGTGCAGTAAGAAGGAAAGAAATAGCATAGTAGACACAGATATGTGCAAAACTATCCATTGTGTGTCCAAAAACTAATTGAAATAATTTAAAATAATTTTTTTGATTTTTTTTAATAATCAGATTATGTTTGTGTGGTGTGCCACAGTGCACAAACATGCTATTAAGAAAAAAAAATTTAAAAAGTGTAAAAACAAAAATTAGTAGTATGTGACAGTAATGCATTATAGGACCCTATGTGGAGTATGTACAATGGTAAACAGTTGTGGTTGCTAATGAGGCAGTGCCTGGAAACATGTAGTTCCCAGGTTGTATGGATGGATCTCTGTGCAAATGACCTGGAGTTACTGAATAGCACAAATGGGTATCCGTGTCTGCAGATTCCATCCATGTAGGCAGAGAACCATGTTGGTGTTCACAGAAGAGGTAGCTGACATTAAAAGAGGGTGTGTCCATGTCCTTTTAAGCTCACTGTAGCACAGCTGCACTTTTTTGTGTGGCACGCAGCTGTGCTCAGAAAAAGGGTACGTATACTGGCTGCTAAGCTTTGTTTATCTTCAGGGCACGTGTTTCAACAGGTTTGAGTGTCTTTGCATGGCATGCCAGTGTGATGAGCATGACCTTTCATGTGGGCGTATACAGTGACTGCTTATCATTGTTTACCTTCGCGGCATGTGTTTGCATGGGTTACATGTGAAAAGATCAAGCAGCTGAAATATCGAACACCATATCGTCGAGACCACATGGTCGATCTTTCAGATGATCGATCTATTCAAAGTATTAAAAAAAACAAAAAACAAACAAACACAAAGACATTACTGCAAGGGGAAAAGCCGCCTGCACCCCTCACACCCCCATACTTAAATATACCAACTCCATTATCATGCTACACCGACAATACAGAGCAGAACGGGAAGTATTCCTATTCCCTGCTGTAGCGCGATTTCGGAGTTGGTATATTTAAGTAGGGGGTGTGGAAGGTGCCACTGAGGTACAAACCTAACACTTTTAACTGAAGAAAAGCTAGTGGCTGCTGCAGGTCTGCTACATTCATACCATGGCATGATATGTGGAGCACAATCTTTCAAGAAAAGATGCCACAGCACATTCAAACACATGTGAAATTGCAGTCAGGCCATATGTTGACAGATCTGTCTATGTATACAAATGTTGAATGCTACACCAACCCAAAACTAGTGGCTAGTATAGCAGTAGGTTTCAACAGGTCAGATTAGCCACTGAAGTCAATGCTGCTGCTGCTGTTAACCATTGGTCTAGACTGAGAAGGAGAAGAGTGTTCAGGCCTAGGGTAACCTTCTATTGGCTACATGAGCTGGAGATTCTAGAGCACTACAGGGTGGACAGGGACATACTACAAGAACTCACTGAGTTCTGCTGACTTCAATTCAGACCCAGAACCAACAGAGGGGAACTCATCCTAGTGGAAACTAATTTATGTGCATCTCTTAGGATACTAGCTATGGGTACATTCCAGACACTAACTGGGGATATGATGGGGGTCTCACAGGCATCAGCATCCAGGGTACTCCACCAGTTCCTGGATGCCATACTACCACATGTCAGTGAGCACATTTATTTTCCCTACACCCCTCAGGTGAGGGCCAGCAGTATGAAACACTTCTACCATACAGCACACTACCCTGAGGTAATGGGTGCCATAGACTGTACTCATGTAGACATCAAGGCACAACCTGGTGAGGAGGGCAGAATCTAGATCAACTGCAAGGGGTACCACTCCATCAACTGCCAGGTCATGTCCAATATCCAGGGCATTATAATGAATGTGTGTGCTGGCAGCCCTAGCAGTTATCATAACTCCCATATCTGACATGCATCACAGCTGTACCAGATGTTTACTAGGGGGGATATCCCACACAACCATTTACTGGGGGATGCTGGCTACACACTGGAACTGGGATAATGACACCCATCAGAAATGCACAACCACAACCACCGAAGAATGCCATAATGAAGCACATGCACAAACTAGGGACATCATAGATTGTGTTTTTGGGCTGCCAATGTCCAAGTTACAGTGCCTCAATATATCTGGTGGAGCCTTTCAGTATCTCCAGCCACATGTGCACACATGTTCAAGCATCTGCAGCAAGATCAGCAAAGGGAAGGGATACACAGCCCCCCACCAGTGCCTGGGTCACCACAGCCACAGCCACAGGAGGACTCCAGGGAGGAAAACCCTGAGGTTGCCCCTATAGGCAGACGTAGGCATGCCCAGTATGCCCTGGCCTTGGCCAAGAGACAATGCATAGCACATGCATATACAATCTAGGGATCTAGGGACTGACACTTTAATCCAACTCACATAAATATTAGTAAAAATTATGTCAGCCAACCCACACAACCTGTACCTCACCATGTATTGTCTGTGGACTGCATGCATCAGACAGAGTCAGCCCCGAACTACAGGTCTGTCAACTGCTGCATTCACAAGGTAAGTCACACAGCTACTCACCACTTGTAAGGGTTCTAGAACATGGTAGCATATGTATTGACCTGCAGCATACATGCAAGGGAATACAGTGGGCTACTGGGCTACTTGCAGAGATCTAACAGCCACTTGGGACAATAGGTACTCTGTCCAATAGTATGTGACCCATAATATTCACTAGGCCACATGGAGGCAACCCACTACATTATTCAAGGGAGATGCCAAACAGTGGTGACACAGAACAGTCACATAACTGTGTATACCAGCAGAGTATGGGCTGGTCATCCCCCAACCCCATCTCATCAGTGTATGCATATAACTGCTGTATATTTGCAATGATATATCAGCAGA